>NW_009217476.1:24207-44754 GCF_000690835.1 Fulmarus glacialis
CCTGCACTCATTTGGCAAAGGATGATGCACAACGCTGGAAAAGCCCGGCTAAGGACAGCAGGGCGGCAGGCGAGCAGGGCATGACTCCATGGAGCCACCATCAGCCGGGGCTGCAGGTCCGCAGCTGCCCCGTAGCGGTGCCCATACCAGCACCACCTGCAGACCCCCCCGGCTGCTTCAGCTGGAGTTACTTGGTGGATGTTTGTCCTGTCTTACCTGCCCTGATGGCATTTCTAAACCTCCTTGCCGAGCACCGTGTGCTGACAGCGTCCTGGCTACGTCCCACCTGGAGGAGCAGGGCAGGAACCTGCTGTGAACTTCCCCCCTCCAGAGAGGCCGGCAGTTCGAGATCTGGCAGCCGCACTCAGGTCTGTGAGCTCTGCGAGGGCTCTGGATGGGGCAGTGTAGGAAATCCAATGGCCCACGTTAACCTGGTTTCCACACCGAACGCAACCAAAGGGACAGCTGCCACCACTCGACTGCTTTCACTGTACCACTTCGGTCAAACACAGCCTGCGAGGAGCTGCCAGTGATCCGCTCTCATCCGTGAATGAAACCAAAAGCTCTGGGAAAGAACTGGGGGACACCATCAGGCTCATAAAACATCAAGTAATTTCCTTCTGTTGACAACTCACTTCTTCCATTTTTCTCTCTCCTTGTTAGTTCTTTGAGGAGCACTAATTTCAGCTGGAGATGCTCTTGTGCAAATCAGAGTCTAAGCCAAAGGCAGACAGAAAAGGCAGTGAGAGGCTCTGTGTGCATCTGTAATAAATATGATAGTGGCAGAGCGTGCTGGAGCAAATGAAGATTTGAGAGTGTTGCACACTGAAATGTGTGCCATGAAATGTGATGCTTAATCAATTAGGGAATTACACAGTGACCGAAGTGAATATCAGTGACTTCAGTCAAAGCCAGCAGGTGTTTGGGCTCTTATGTCCCAGTTTGGTGCTTTCCAGTTTGCTCCTGAGATGTTCATTCCAACAAGTAGCCTGATTCCTACACCTGTTGGGGACAGCAAACATCGTACCTTTGCCTGCTACCGGTTTGGCCGCGGCCCCGGGCTGTTCGTCAGGAAGCACCAGGAACAAACACGACGAGGCAAAGGCGAGCAGGAGCCCATCACACAGGACGGCCGCTCGCTGAGATGAACTATGGCTCAGATCACGCCCTCAGGTACACCTTGAAGTTGCTTCTTTTCTTTACCCTTCTTGGATGTTACAACACGGTGCCGCAGCCCTGGGGATGAGGTAGCACGTGGGTCCCCTGTGGGGAGAAGAGTGGTGACCACGACCTCCCGCAGGCACCGTCATCCTCCCGTCTCCTTGCTGCAGTGCCAAAACACCCCTGCGCTGTTCCCAGCCTTGCCATCATCATCATCAGCAGCAGTGAGTGCCATTTGCAGGATTTAAACAAGACAAATACAAATGGATGGAAACTCCCAGGGTGCCAGAACCACGGAGTGGTAGATGTTTCATCATGGTGCCGGAGAGACCGGACACATATTTACTCAGAGTTATTTCAATGCTTTAGCTGACCTTGAAGAGCAGGTACTACTGCCACTTGTCTGATGCCAGGGAATAATCTTAAGACTATTTCTTTTTTTTAATCACCAAATATAACAAAAATGTATTTCCAGCACAGAACTCCAGTTTTACTGTCTTTGACTTGATTTTTTCCTACCCCCAGTACCTCTTGCTGTTTATAGCTATTCCTCATGACTCAGTTTTCCTTCCTCTCTGTTCTCTCCCCCAGCTACCTTTCCACTACTGGAGATTTCTCAGAAACATCACACTGCCAGAATTCACCTTTATTCTTAGAAATACAAGCACAAGGACATTTGCTTAGAAGCAAAATGACAACTGTGAAGAACAACATCAGCGTTGGACATGGAATAAAATAGAAGAGGGGCAAATCGGAGGGCAGAAGACCAGAATTCCTGGGGGGTGTTTAATTAGTTCAGTGGCATTTAGCATGTAAATGAGGTTATTTTGGCGTAATGAGTCCTGGTGTGGAATATGTGACTGATCAGTAGGGACTGCTGAGGAGCAAATACTTAAAACATGGGCTCCTCCTGGGTGAAAATATTGTGCCACCTTCATGGCTGATGGTGGTAGTATCCTTCTAACAGCCCTTGGAGGGTCATAAATCATGGTTTTAAGCTGTGTTTTACAGGCACAGACAGAAACAGAAACAGATTTCATGGGAAAACTTACAGAGGCAGGAAAAAAAATGGATGTAGCTCTCTTGAAGGGCACGATGATGACTCGCTGTGGTCGGCTGGGTTTCAGGAGGATGTTCTGTGGCATTTTGATATTCATTCTGCTGTGCAAAACCCACAGCTCTCTTCCTCTGTCCTGCAGCACCGGTGTGAGCAGGGCAAAGCTGCGGGCAGCCTGGCTGCATGCCCTCTGCTTTCCTCTCCATCCCTGCCACGCTCCGCCTGCATCGCTGCTTCCGATATACCCCTGGCCAGTTCATCAAATGATCGCTTCACCAAATTTACCTCTCGTGTCAGTAACTCAAGAGCTGAGAGTTTCAGATGGGGCTTCCCCAGCCAGGACTACGTGCACGGGAGCTGGTTAGTGGACTCCCTCACACCCCGTGGCTGCTGTGCTTTGCTGGTTTTCACGTGTCTGCACAGACCCTCTCTGCAGCACAGGCACGCCAGGACTGATGCTTCGTAGAACACTGGAGCTGGTCAGTGCACAGATTTGGGATGTTCGAGTGTTCAGAAATTCTGGGCAAACGTACAAGGTCCTTTCAGTCTGCCAGAACAACATTTCCAGGTGGAAAAGGACATGTCTGAGAAATGCAAACGTGCAGTGGCCCTTTCCAAATGGATTTCATAGCATATGACTAATAATTCAGTGCTTTTCACAGAAAAGTAAGGGCAGACAAGGCATATGCTCTAACTCTTCCAAGCTTTTTTCCCCTCGTCTAATTTTTCTTCTGGGATTACAAGAGATGGAGGCTTAGATTGATTTGTTTTCCTCTTCTGGAGCAAGGGCTTGGGGATTTCACTTTTACAAGGAACTACTGCCATATGAAGAAAGGTCAGCATCCCTTTTGCTTTGGGGTTTTTTTTGTGTGTGTGTTGTTTTTCCAGTTCCCAGAGCCATTGGAGACAGGCCTGCACCATGCCGTGGTAGTTCCAGATAGATGCTGTCTAGAGCAGAGCTACAACAGAAGAGGGCTCCCAGGAAAGACGGTCTCCATCTCTAGCTATTTGGGTGATCCATACTCACAGTAACACTGCTGAAAGAGGTGGCAGCATCCTTAGTGTTCATGGCAGCAGCTGTCTCAGATTTTCAACTAGGCTTGATTACAAACCATGTAATTATCCTACAGCACTGCCCGGGATTATGTACGCTTAAAACTGCATCACGCAGCAGCAGTTTGTCTGGCACGGTCAGCGTTGACGGCCTCTGAGGCTGGAAGCGTCAGGGCCAAAGGTGGAGCAGGCGTGCGGGTGGCTCGTCTGCTCTCTGGCCACCTGGGAAACGCTTGCCGGACTTTGCTCTTGGCTCTTATCTCCTTTAATTAGCTTTGTCAACCCCATTTCCTCACCATGACGGAAGAACTGAACTGAACTGGGAAAGGGAGTCCAAGGAGACCTTGCAGACCGAAGCTCTGGTGCCATGCAGAGGGTTTGCTTGCTTTGGCAGCAGAGGTGTTGAGTTCTTCGGAGAAGAGACCCCGGGGCTGGCAGCCTGTGACTAGGGCTCTGGAGCAACTCTTGAATGATGATAATAGCAAACATTCAGCATTTCAAAACACAAGATTAGCACCCCTGATAGCCATGAGCTTAGCACTCCCCCCGACTGCTTAACTTCTTCACCCTCAGGTGCTGGGTTATCAGTTCTCAGGCACAGAGTGACCCAGGCACCCCAGGATGGAAAATTCAACAGGGCCAGACACTTGCTGCTGCGAGTCCAGACCTGCTCCCACCACAGTGGCGTGGTGCCCCCCGAAGAGGTGGTCTTGCTGTAAGATGGAAGTGGGACAGCTGGGTCACTGAGCAGCAAGCAAAGGGCTCCTGGCCGCTCAGTATCCTCGCTGCTGCAGTGCGGAGACGCAGTGTCTCTTAAGGTGTTTTTGCTGAATGAAAGATTTGCATCAACCTTGGCTGGCCTCTCCTTTTCTTTAAATGATGCAATAAATTAGAAAGTGATAAGGGGCCAAAGGGAACATTTAAAATTCCAGTGGCATTTCTAGGAACTGCCCGGCACACTCCAAGTTCCTCTCAGCAACCTGCTGGCTGGCCTGCAGGAGGGAAGCGGGTGGCTACGGTGAGGCACGTACGTGGGAAACAAACCAAAAAAGGCCCTCAGCACATCTCAGATTACATTGTCAGCTCCCCAAACCTGAGGGTAGACGGTCCTGTGGTTAAGGCTTTCTGCTGAGGATTCAGTACACTCTCTTTCTAGCCCCTGCACTGACAAAGGGAGCACCAGCAAGGAAGTACCCTTGTAAACATTAGTATGTCCCCTAATGGGGCCTGAAGTACTGGATGAATCCATTTGCCTGAGAAGATTTCTATAGACCCCGCTCGGTGCAGCTCTCCGTAAGCAGCACACAACTGGGGTGAGCTGGTGCTGTCTGAAAGGCGACTGAGGGTAAGCCACGTTCCTGCAGGGCACTCAGGATGGCTTCTCCCTTAGCACTGAATGGGCAGATCAGCATCTCTCCATAGCATGGGGTGTTGATGAACCAGCCCCCATGCCTGTAGCATACAGGTCTGATGGAGATGTTTCCCGCAGATGTTCTGGGAGGGAAAGCAATTCATAGTATTTAATGTGATGCTGGAGATCGCATTCATTTTAAGAGATAGCATAATGCAAATGTGTCTGAAATCACTTTTTGAATTTTACTGTGTGTGTGCAAGGAAATGGCTCTCCTGAGGTCACCAGAAAATTTGGGGCAAAACATAGATTAAAGCACCTGGTGTCCCCAGCTCACCACTGATCTGCTCTCTCCCTGGTGCAAGCTGACATCGCTCTCCTTTATTGCAGACGTTCCTCTATTGACTCTATTTGCTGAAAGTCCAGCCACACTGAAGCGTGTCTGGTGGGGTACCCCAGGCTCTAAATAACATCCAGCCCTATGCATTGCGGCCAGACACTGCACTACACAGAGCTTGTCTCTGGCTCAATTCAGGATGGACATGGACAGCACAGATAACCTTTCCTGGCTGGACTCATTCTCTTGCAGGACTTGTGCTCTCTCTGATCAGTATATGACTCCAAGCCCAGCTCTTGGTAGAGTTGCCCTCGAGAGGAAGTGGGGGGCCTGTGTGGTCTGGTTTGTGCTTGCTGTACAATGGGCTTTTTATTTTTCTTAACTTCAATGACCTCACACCAATTTGGAGACTTCTCTTACCATTACTTTCTCTCTGTTCCGGAACTTGCTTTTCTCCTGGACAATTGCCATTTTCCTGCTGGAGAAGGGTACTAGAAAGAGCGTGATTCATATTTGGGAATTCAGAAGGGAGCACTAGCAGCCACTAAAGAGTGAGTGCAGCATGGGAATGTGCCATGAATTAACAGCCAGGGAAACAACCTAAAGGCACTGGCTGTATTCAATGACAGGAAATACAATAGTTAGTGAGGAGCATGTTAATTGTTAGCTAATCACGTAATCTGTATTGCAGTCCGTTGGGTTTTGTCTCTTGTCTCAAACACCCAGTTTGCAGATGCTGAGCGATTCAGCCGGCGCTGTTGCAGCCGGCACTGGCCCCTGCTTACAAGCAGGTTACTTCATGGGGTCAGTAGTGCAAGGTTTCAGGATCTGCAGCCTTCTTCCAGCTGTGTTTTACATAGATACGCTAGTCTGTGGATTCACTGAATTTCACCTCATGTCAATTTAAACATCTGTGTCAAGAACTCTCCAAAGCCCAAAACTTTCCTGGAGACCAGCTAAGAGAAGGTTTTGACACCACAGAGCATGCTGCAACAAGAAGCTACACTACCACCTATTTCTTTAAAAGTATGTGCTTACATGACACATTTAAAATGCCTATAGTTGATCTAAAAAATTACCAGTTACCCCTCAGACAGCATTAAAGACATTCCCTTCAGGTCTTCCAGGACTAAAAGTGAGCACTAGGTAATACCATGCATGTAGGCATTTCCCTTTGCTGTTGCTTCTAGAAGCAGCCCAGAGATTTAGCAGAATTTGACCATTTGAAGAAAAGTAAAATTTTCACATTGGGAAAAATGTTACAGCATGAGGTTGCTCGTTTTTTAAGGGTAGCTTTTTTTAAAAGGGTTGTTTGGTGACTCAGCTGCAGGTTACTAGGAAGTTACAGGTAGTCTTTGGAGGACGAGGATGGGCTGTGTCAGGAGAAAGTGAGGTATTCGCAGAATACAATGTGTTGTAAAGTGTTAACACATTTATTAATCATATGTGGGCAGATAACTTCACACACCCTACCAGAATTTACTGTACCGATGTCAATTCCATATTGTGTCTCTGTAAGTGTTATGAATCAGCCACTATGTGACATTAATTATCTGCATTTATCATTGTGCAAACTGACATAATAATCAATTATGGGGTAACACATCAGTAACTGTTTACTGACGTACAGAATTAATCCCCCATTTTTCTGAAATATTCTGGAATTATCCTGTGCATGCTATATCTACCCAAATCCTATTTTTGTCCAAAAGTAACATCCCTCCATGGCGAAGAGGTGCAGCGTGCATTGTGCAATGTCTGCTTCAGCAGCAATGCCACGTGCAGGTTCCACGGTGGTGGCTCTCCTCCCACCACCACGTACGGTTCACAGCCTCTGTGCTAGTTCACCTCCTTTTGGAAATGCTTCTCTATGAAGTTCCAAGAAATTGATTTACAGCTGCCTCACCTCCTTTGTTCACCCGTAACTGGAAACACAAGGTATTTGTCTCACAGTTCAGGGACATATGACCACTTTCAGGAAATGTTTGAAAAAATGTTGAAAGAATGCAGGATGTTTGGTCTAAAAAAAAGAGAAGGGGGAACAGGCAGAAAAAACACCTTCCAGAATGAAGATTTCTCTGGAGACAGCGGAAATCAAGCATTCCCCATGCCCACTGGAAACAGGGCAAGAAAAAAACAGGTTCATTTTCTAAAAAGGTCATCTAGGATAAATATTAGAAAAAACCTTCCTAATTATACAGAGAGATGAGTCTTGGAACAACACAGGAAGGTTTGGACTTTCCTTTTCTAAAGTTCAGAAGAAAAGTTTAGGCAAACTTTGGATAGGAAAGGTCAAGGGTGAATCCTTAGTGCATACTCTTGAACTAGATGATCTGTGATTTTAGGATTCAGGCCTAGAGGACTGTCCTAGCAGGCTGACACAGTTAAGAGCTGGAAGAAGCCCTGTATGGTGATGGCCGGCCATCCCATCCCTCAGAGACTCCTTAGGCAGAAATGGATTTGTTGTGCTCAAAGAAGCAGTGCAGAGCAAAGGAGTCCCATAGCAGCGTTGGAGAAGAGTTCCCAAGGAATGTCTTTTCTTCCATTCTCAGCCTCTGTAGTTCCAGAACTGGGGTTTCCCTCTGTCTTTATGCAGAATTCAGCACAAGCAGGCCTTTGAACACCACGAACACAGAAAGTGATCTTTTCCCACCTTGAGAAATAAGCATGTCCCAAACACTCTTATCTCAAAAGCAGAAGAGACAGGCTGTGGAAACATTCAGTCTGGAAATTAATCTTTTGAACAGCCGCTGAGTCTGAATAGATTGTATGCATATTTGTGTTTGTTTGTTTTGAGTTACCAATGCTGTTTCCATCTTTGGGTAAATAAAATTTTATAACAATTTTTTAAAAAGTCCAGAGTGGATTTTAAAGGAAGTATACAAAGCACATTTGTCAAATTTACTACTGGAGTAAGTGGCACCAACGCTGATTTTAGTGAGTGTAGTTTCTTACTTAGTAGCTGACTTGGCCTAATTCAATTGGAAGCTGGACAAATACCTCCTTTGGGCCAAATCCACCATAAGCAGAGCTTATATAAATCTCTTAATATCAGTAATCCTATGCCTGCTAAACTCAGTAGTTGTTTTGATTGTATCTGGCAAGATAGTATTATCTGTACTCAAAAACAGTGATTCCGTTTGTTGCCAGATCATTGTATATTAATACAATCTATCTTACAGCAATACATATGTATGTAAATACACCCGCACACTAACACGTATATACAAATGTGTACATATCCACATAGAAAATAAGTATGTGTTCTGCATACACGCCATATCATACCATGTTTCTGTAAGCAACAGAGGTCACTGCAGTACCGAACAAAGCTCCCTTTTGGCATCTACTAAAGGCGCCCCTGCAGGCAGTTCCATATCAAGCACCAACACCTTTTGGTGTGATATTAGCTGAAAATCAGTCATTTTTCTATGATAGCAATGGAAGCAAGACATATTCACAAATACATATTTACAGGAAATGTCTTTGTTTGGGAAACAAATGAGCACTTGTTTTGGAAATGCTGCAGTACCAGTGACATTCCCTATGATAGTACTTGGTAGCATCAAAACTCAGTGAACTCTGTTTGCATTGGGCTGAGTGCACATGCCTTCGTATACATCATTTCTCTCTCTGGTTTTCCCAGTTGTCTTTACCAGTAACGCTTTCACAAAGGAGGCCACCCCTCCTCTCTCCCAAATCCATTCATTCATTCTTTACCTAGGGCTTATTTTGGCTGCCAGTGAACCCAAAGGTGCTTTTTTCCCTGTCATCCCTTGAACATATTTTTGTGTCTGTAACATAAGAGGGGCATAACACAAAAGGAGGCCCCACTGAATCCCTACACAACACTTTATTTACAAGTCTTCTTTCCAACACTACAGCTCTCAGCTTGCCTTTGCCTTTCTGTAGCTAAGGGAAAACAAGGGAAAACATGGCTTTGTTCCAAATATACGTTGTTTCCACACCCCTAACTGATTAGGAGTTCGGTATAAATCAACGTAACTCAGTGTAAAGAGGCAAGCAGAGGTGTGAACCAGTACTTTCTACTGAAGTACAAAGTATACACAGTGCAAAGGTTTCATAAATGATTTGACTTTCATTTTTTTTCATGCAACTGAAATACATGCCAACATGAAATATACGCCAAACACATGCCATTCATGTCAACAAAACAAGTTATTAGAACATAAAATGAAAATGAAATCCACATTCTCTATGCTTTGTACTTCAGCAACAAAAGATGTCTGGTAGCTCTAGAAGATAAAGATTACCTCCATACACTATACATCACATTCTTCTTCCTGATCTTTTCCCTTGAACTTTGGCACTTACTTAATCATTGAGGTCCTTTTTCAGGAACATGAGCAGCCTTTAACATGGAAGATATCTGAATGTGGAATCCTACATACAGTAAGTTTCACCTTAAAAAAGAAAAAAAAAAAAAGAAACTTTTATAGTTTGTTATATCTGATCAACATTTGTGCTACTATCTGACTTGTATTTTAACTAGCTAAATAAAAATACCCTGTTAAGAGAGATGAGGTTTTTTTCCTTGCTGAGACTGGCTTTTTTTTCTTTAGATGGCAACAGCATGTGATGACCTCAACTTTCTCAGCAAAATTCAAATATGAATGTGTTCAGGTATGGGTCAGAGGACCTGGATACTGAAATATGAGTCCATCTGAGAGAAACATAGGTATCAACATGTAGCAGACCACAGTGGTGTTAAGGCATCACTCAGAAATCTCCCACATTCTTAAAAAAAATGGTGTCACACAAGGAGATGTGTAGTGCCTGATAACCAATAGGAGGTAGGGGTCTAGGGCTCTGCCACTATAAGCAACTACACATCCACTGGAGGCAATTGTTTATTTCCCAAAGTTTGCAATTCACGGGCCTTAGCCAAAAAGTACCAAGTAACTCTAATTTATGGCTGCCTGGTAGTATCTCTTGGGTTGCTCAGACTCCTTGAGATCAAGCCCTTAAACACAGCAGTGCTGACCTTGCATTCCTCAAATAGCCCAGGACTAAGAGATGCTACATCAGAATGATGCTGAGGAGCTATTTGGTACTGCAGTTATTCATGCCAAACTCAAAACAGAGTAAACTGGTTTGAAACGCAAAAAGGAACTTGCTTTCTCATTTGGCTTGATTCATTTGACTATCACCTTCAGGTTACTCAAGCTTACCTCCTTTCTTGTGGACCTGCTGATGAAGAAGTAAGCCTCTTCCACGTCCTGGGGTTGCAGATCATTCACAGCCACTACATGGTCTCCATGATTAAACAAACATCCCAGTCGGCAAGGACCAGTCCACTGTGAGACACTAGGGTATTTGGAGGACAGACAATAAAGGAAACATACGGGATATCCAGTTACTGCTAACAGAATGACAATGGCTGAACAGGATTGCATTTATGCCCTCTGGAAATAACACACAGGTGGAATGACTTTGCAACTTTTTGATCTGGTTCTAGCTGAAAACAAGCTGCTTCATCCATCCCAATGGGTCCTCCTGAAAGCGCACATGACACTGACATTGCAGCCTGTTAACTAGCAAGGTCACCAGTGAGAGTTGAGGATTCCAGTTCAGAAGCAGTCAGCCAGACTCGCTGCAGGTACATGTACGCTGCTGCAGATGTTTTAGCCCTGTGTTTGACTGAGATGATTTCCAAAGTCGTCCCAAAAGAATGGAATTAAAACTTATCATCACGTGTTTTATCTATGATATATAACTGCGAGGATCAGAGATCCACTGCTGTCCTGACAGGACCCTTATGGAAATTCCAGTATCTCTTTCCTGCTGGTCTCTGATGATGTCTCCTTGATGACAAGCTATTTAGAATTAGCTGACCTGACAATCAGACCTAGTGCTCTGTTGCAAATTCTTTCAATATGAATTTCCACTGAGAAAGCTCTGTAAATTTAGGTGTAGATCCAATTATTGAGATGGGGTCCCATTTCCAGTCTCTTTTACAATGGTATTTTTTCTTCTTGCTGATAGTGGCTGAAACAGAGTGACTTGCTGTGCACACAGTGCCCCTGATCGGTGTGAATATGAGAGCAACAGCAAAAGGCAGTCTCAGTGCTGTGTGGCAGTGAAAGATCAACAGGTAGCACAGGAGTACGCACTGAACGTTTTTCCTGCTCCCTCTTCTTTATCCTAGTCATTGATATTGAAGGTCTAGGGAGAGCACTAATTTCCAATGGGACTACTAAGAAGATGTATGTGCTCTAGCCCATAACACCTACTTGTGAAAATCTCTGTCCAGCACTCATTCCTACCACTGAACCAGTGCTGGGATTAATTTGGAGATAATTTTATGCTGGCATCCAACTGAAGTCAGCTTGATTTATGTAACGTAATTTAAGTTTTCACTTACAGCTCACACTTAGCTAGAGAGCCTCAGAATGCTCTGCAGGTGCTATTACTTAAATTACAAAATGATGTGATGTAGGTCAATAATATGAGGGACACAGGCTAACAGCCTAACGCGAAAAAAAGATAAGAAAGGATTTGATGAAAGAGAGTGAATCAATTAATTTACTAGGTTTGGAAATGGTTCCCTCTGTGCCCATAGGTTCCATGTTGTCACCCTTTCCGGTGACAGAGAGGTTTTATGGCTTTCCAAAGGATTGTCACCTCTTTCCACAAATCCCCTTTTTCTTCATAAGACTTAAGTGTACACAAGGGGGTACAGAAGTCAAATAAATGGGACTTGAAGTCTATCCCTTGTGTGTGCTTCCTAATTTTTGGCTTTATCATCAATAACAAAGAGTTATTAGCCACCTATACTAAAGTCTGCAAGATTTTTGGTTGAAGGGCCTCATTTACCCTATCACAAGATATATCCCCTCACTGTATCTCTGAGACATGCCATCATTGTGGTTCACCAGATCAAAGGTAAAACTGACTGGCAGTAATTAGCTGATTTCACACCAACATTAGAATAATAGCTTTTAGGGTGGGACTTCATCATTAATTATTACACAACATGCTCAGAGATCTCAATTCTATATAGCCCTTTTCAACAGCAGTTGAAATAGAAACTCAAGTACCTGAGGAGTCAGAAAGAGCAGAAAGGAATCACTGAAGTACCAGCACACACTGACCTTGCCCTGCTCTGCACTGCCAAAACCGTACATGGATGCGTATGGTTGTACACTTCTGTACCTACACTGATTGTCTCTCATTCACATCTGACAGGCACCATCACAAGACATGCAGAACTTACCATATTTGTCCTGCTGCTTCAGTAAGTTTTAGGTAACTGTTAATATCAGCCAGGGGGATGAAAATATCCAACTTCTGCAGCTGGGTCTCATCTGTAACTTGACTGTAAGAGAAAACATGAGAGACCAGGCATGCTCTACCAGTACCTCAACTGAAATCTTCTTCTGACAGATATGTCTTCTCTGCAATGAAAATGGAGAAGACACTTACCTGAGTAGTATAGACAATTGAACCACTGAAAGTGGTAACGAATTTTGCCTTCTCTGAAGGTCTGTCTGCTGGCTGGTGCTGCTTTCTGGGAGTTTTAGGTCTCTGTTTGCTTCCAAGACTTTTCGACATGCACCGTTGTCTTGGCGTTTGGGAGGAGACAGGAGTCCATCACGTCTGCACGTGAACTGGCAACTCTCATCCAGCAACCTACTGAAGAGGAATGGTGTTAAAAAATGAACTGGTTTTGGCCATTCCAGGTACTCTTGCTGTGTTTGAAGCTGGATCAAATAGCCATCACTGAAGCAAAGAATAACAAGTTCTTGTAGAATATCCAGTGGACGAAATTACAGCTAGGTAAAATAAACTCCTTCTAAAAACGGACCATAAGCCCCCAAATAAACCTTTTTAGTATTTAAAGACTATTTATTAAGCCTGAAAACATTCCAGCTAACAACATGCCTTGACAAAGAAATTGAGTACAGATTGTTGGCCTTGGCTGTACTGGCTTCTGCAGGGATGTAATGCTGTCCCCTGGGAGATACAATAACTCAGATGTGCTTGAACGCTTTTTAGATTTATTTGATAAGCCTTATAATGCCTGAAGCCAACTCCCCTCCACACCCCAAACAAGACTGTGGTTAGTAGCAAAAGCTGCTCTTAGTATATTTTAACTCAGACGGCATAGGCTTGTGAGGTTTCTATAGTAATTCTCTCCAGGGGCTCTGAAAGACACAGATGAGCTTGAATAAGTGTATTGGAATAAACTGGTTTGTGGGTCTGCATTTCCAACTGCCTCCCACTATGTGGCATAAGACTTGACTGTCTGTAGGTGGCAGGCCATAGCTAACAGCTACTGACCAGTCCTCTGGCTCAGGAGGTATAGTTTTACTGTGTAGGCACACTTCTCTTCAGTATACTGTGCTATATCGTGGAGATTGTAAAATCTCCTTGTAGCACTACAACTGTGACACAAAGTTCATGTCTTTCTTTCTGACATGCCAAACACTGTACCTTCAAAGTACACAGCATCAGACCCATTCTTCGGATGTGAAAATGGAAGGAAGGTGATGACCTACTCAGGATCACATAACTTCTTACTGGAAAAGCTGGGAGCTAATGCCCCCTTTCTCTTTTAACCACTAGATAATGCTGCCTGCTTTGGAGAGTACCTGTCTGAAAGGTTGCTGGAGCTTGGCTGCAGTATCTGAGTAAAGTGGTAGGCTGTTACGTCATGAAAACCTAGAAAAAGTATGAGTCAACAAAAAGTGCTGCATCCTATAGTCAGAGCCTGTCTAAATACATGAGTTTGCAATTTGAGTTTAAATTTCATGTTGATGAGTTTCAATTTCACTCTGGTATTCCCACAAGTTCTGAACTTTCTGAACCAAGACCAAAGAAGGACTCATTCAAACAAGACGCAGCCTCTAGATATTGTTATGTAAATACCACAAATGACAGCTCTATCTTTACCACTATGTCACTTTTAATTTGCAAGTTGTTACTTACAGTGATTTCATTGACATATAAATGTTCTCCTTTACTGGGCTCTTCCGCACTGGCTTCTCTTGCACAGGGACATCAGACCCAGCTGTGGGATCAGGCTTTGATACTTCAGTAGTGCACTGTTGGAAAGACATAACAACACAAGATGTAAATATCCTTGCTCTGCCTACAGAAAAAATCTTCTTAATTTCCTTATTTTGTTCAGTGCTCATGCTGTTTAAACACATTGGCTAATATAGCTTGGCTTTCCCCAAATAAGTCATTTCCCAGAAACCACGAGCTAGAAAGGTGGTTGGAACTTAGAAGTTAATGTTATTTGGTATTATCGACACTACCATTTGCTTTCCTTTCAGGCTGGGACATAACCAGCTATATTCTAAAGTACTACACAAAAATTTTGCTAGGTTTTAATTTCAGCAGGTTGAAAAAAGAGTCTTGTACTTTGGGTGTGCTTAACTTAAAGCACTTAGATTATATGACAAAATCATATTGTTAATGTCCTTCAGTTAGCTGTATACTCTTTGGAGAGAGGCTGTGACTTCTGCAGAAGACTGACCACCTAGCTTCTCTTGACCACGAACTACCCGGGAAGCCTAAAGAAATTAGCCTCCCAAATTAGATGCCAAAATTTGTTTAAAATTACTGTATGATTCCTCTTGCTCCCTTGTTTCACAGTGAAATGTAGATACTAAAATGTTTCACAGCGTTTTTAAAGTACTGCTTCATTTTATGCAGCTTACTGATGCTTCCACAGAATTACATTTTAAAATATATAAAAATAATATACAACTACGTTTTCTAAATGAATTTTTCACTTCTGAAAAAAAAAAAACAACTGTGATACAACAGGCAAAAGCCATTTACAATGAAACAGTCAATTTGAGGAATTTCAACAAAATCAGCAATGTTTTTGTCAAAATGCCACTTTCTACCAGAAAGATCCTTTGAATGAGTTCAGTGTATTTTTTCTTGTACAAACAAAAGCTCTATTACCTACTGCTTTATCTACGTATTTCTTTTGCAAGGTACTAGTGGTTCCTCATACCAGTTCCTCTTTGGCTCATTAAATGTCTCCTGTCTCCTTGGAGCTATTAACAAACCAGCAGAACTCGCAACTGATAAACTACCTTTGCTAAAATATTGCTGGGAGTTTGGTAATAGTCGTCTTCGTCCTTTTTGATGTCTTCATCTGTATCTGATGATAGCAGATTTTCCTCGCTCTTTCCCAGATTTTTATCCTGTTAAAAGAATGGTTTTGTATTTAACAGGTTCAGTTACATAGATTGTTTAACATGTATTTTTCCATTTACATGGAGAAGTAATAGAACCAGCAAATATCCACAGAAAACATGGGAAGATATGTTTCTCCTTGAAGAGAGAGATGCTCAGAGCCAGTCTGTTTTAGGAACAAGCTTTCTGTAGTTGTGCTCCTACTCATACTTTTGAGATCCACTGTACATGGACAAAACTGGTCACTTCTCATAGATGGATTTGTAGTAACCAGGCAGTTGCAATTGACTGCATGTTCACAACCTGTTACTTTGTTTAAAAATCAAGTGGATTAAACATTTCATGTATGAATCTTCACGCATTTAGGGTCACTTGTGTGCAAAAGATTCTTTATTTGCATGCAGTTCTATAAAGTCCTTACACTAGGAAAAAAATCTGTAGAAAATCTAGAAGTGGATCAGGAGGTATTTGTCCTTTTTAAGAACCTTTTAACTGCCATCAAGTAAAGAATGAATTTGGGATTTCCCTGACTAATGAGAAATCTATTAACTCATACTTCTCCATGAACTAGAACATACCCCCGAGGGCTGGAGATCTGACATTGAATCCTTTGTGTCCTGAGTGATATTCTGCCTTCATAAATACCTGAAATACTAAGTTTGCAGCAATTTGGTAAGTCAAGGAGAAATTAATCCCTCCACCAAGTTTACCTTTCTAAGTCACAAAGATAAATTATTTATTTTTATGTCTCCTTGTTGATTTCACTACAATGAAGAGTATGGTAATTAGTATCTAGCTGCCTCCCAATACAATTCCCCATGCCATGTTTGTGATGCAAAAGTTTTTTATCTCTCCACTTACATCCTTGGTTTCCATGGTGATCATTTTAATAATTGCTAAATAAGCCACAGAATATATTACTGTTTTCAAGGTAAAGTAAATTAAACTAATTACTCTTTTACATATGAAGAGAAGAAACTGGCATTGAATAGAAATTAAAGATGATGAATGTATTTTTGTTCCTTGTTGGTATAAATGACATAAAAAGCCACCCATGCTGTAGGAGTCAGAACAAACCTACAAACGGTCCTTCAAGAAGTGCATAACAAAACCCCCGCAGGAACAAGACTGGCTCTGTGGTCATGATCTAAAGTAATGAATGAGTTTCCTAGTGACTTTTCAGGGGCTTGGAATCAATCAAACAGGTAAACGCTTGGGGGAAAAGGGGAAGGAGGAGGTGATTTTATGAAGTCTTGAGATCCTCCATCTCCTAGGAAATCTCAGAGAGCAGATGGCACTCATCAGCTTCCCAAACTGAGCCTTCAATCACTGACAGTGGCTACCTTTTGCCAAATACAGTGTTTCTCCTTGGCACTACTGCAGCACTGCGTTTCCCTAAAGCATTTTGCCTATGTCTCTGTTCCTTCAGGTGCTTTACAACCAGAGCAGTGCAGTTAACCTCAGTGTCTAATTATTCTCAGACGTACAGCTAAATGAGTTCTTTAAGCCTCTGATGAACCATGGTGTGGATTTACATTAGAGAGAAAGAGATTATGGAGAAAATTTGCTGTAGAACAAGATGGAAATGATACCTGGAGAACAACTGAGTAATTGTTTGTTATAGGCTCCTCAGGGAAAGTTATGTGTTGCCCTGGGACAGAGGAACTTACCTTTCAAAAAATCAGGTGTGTCTAACAGATATTGAAGCCAGACTCCTGACAAGGATGCCTAGGTGCCTGCAATACAGTAATGAGCAGTATGGGGTGATGCAAGTCAGGGCTCCTTATTTTGATGTATTTTGGGTATTGAAAGCTGTCAAAATAGCTGATACTGAATTGCTGAGTCAGATGGAGTTTGGTAGCTCCAAAACGTAGGCTGAAAGGGAGCCAGGTTCCCAGACCTCTCCAAGGTCCCTGCCTGAGTGACTAGACTCAACTGACATTGATAGGCCTGCTTGCATGAGTAACTGCTACTGACCAAAGAGTTTTCAAGATCTGGGCCTGAATGAGGGAACCACCGATAAAAAGCAAAACGAATCAGATACTAGAAATGTGGAGTCATACTTCTAACAGGAAGTAAACACAAGGGATTAACCTGGAGTCAGCTGTCTAGACATCACTGAGCAGAGAATAGATCTGGAGATGTTAGCAGATGCTAAACGTATGAAGCAAATGAAATATTTTTATCAAATGAACAAACGTTTTTGTTTCTTGTTAGCTCTATGGCAAAGTTATTTATTTTCACACATGCTGAAACTGAAATATGAGCTTCCTGCTATTCCCTCTGCTTCAAGCTAAAAAGGTAAAATCCAAATTCCTTATCTTTTAACCCTCGTGGTCAGTCTGTCCTAGTCTGAACAGCTGCATATAATACATGCTCTCTGAGAAATCATAAGTATGAGAAGAATTAATGAATGAGACAAAAAAGGCATGTGTAAGAAAGAGACAGAAAGAGAGCCTTGGTATGCATCCAGAGCAGCACTAGTTAAAATCAGACTAAGGGTTAACTCAATGTATTTCAGAGGTCAGACTCACAATTGAATTATTGCAACTTCATAAAGTACTGTGCATCAGCTGAGCTGTGCTAACCGCCCATGGCATTGCAATGCAGTTTCAACTATTTTCACTACTTTCCACTAAATTTAGCTGTATTATCTCATACTTGCTGCCAGCCTATATACATGGATGGTGACTGCAGCATGTGATTTACTACCCTGTTAGCTATGACAGCAGAACAGATTCTTTTCCCTGTATCTCAGCCACTCCAGATCATAGTCCAATGCACAAACTGCTAATAAAGATGGGTTTAAACTCAACTGCCAGACTGCATACTGGAGTGGTAGAGCCTTGGTTGTGCTTTCTGTTCTGTTGACTCTGCTGCAAAGGCAGTAATCCAGGACAGAGGATGGGTGAAAACTATCCGAAACTGCTGCAGGTTCAGGGAACACAGGTCAGAACACTTAGCCAATAATACATGATAGCATTCATCATTGCATCTTTTAAAATCATTTCTGCCAGATATGGAAGCTAAATTACTTGAAGTCATATTTATGCTGATAGAAGGTCAGTCCTGAGGTGTGCCTCAATTTAACAAGCCCTTGTCCTATAGTTCAATTACATTGATTCAATTGCTACTGGCAGAGGCTGCAGAAAGAAACCATTTAGAAAGAATGTGGCACAGCTGAGAAATGTGATGGGAGGAGCAAATCCCCAAGCAGTGCAACTTCAGAGTTTTCTTGATAAGTTTGAGAGAGATGCCGTAAGTTGCAATTGCTGCACAGAAACTCTGAGAATCCGCCCCTACGAAGCAAAGTAAACAAAGGGTATTTCAAGCAAGTTCTTAGAAGGTTATTTTCAGTGCTAAACAAAACAACAGACTAACTATATTTAGGAAACTTTCACAGTGAAAACCAACTCAGTGTGCTGGGGAAGTAGGTGAATAATCTATAGTTACAGATACTAAGGTGAAATAAGAGCCAATAGTCACTTCCGCAGACCGAACAAGTCAAAAGCTGTTTGATTTGTTCTGCTCACCAGGCTTGGAAAAACTCCTCTTGGTGAGTCACACCGAGCCTGATGAAGACCAGGATCTGAATTAGGCCTATTCTTGTCTTCTGAGGGACCATTCTCCTGTATACAAAAGAAAAAAGTTGATTCCTCCTAAAGGTGCTTCACCTGCATTCAGCTTGCCATTTGCACACAATTTTGTGACTAGAGAAAACCAACACTCCCTTGGCTGCTATTCAGCCTATCACCAGAGGATGGGGACTGCAATTGCTTTGGGACAGCAGCAATGCTTTTCTTCTTAAATATTGAGGGGGAAGATCTGGAAGGCACAGAGGAACTGGACCTGAACTCCCCTCTAGGCTTTACAGCCTGAAGAGAGAGACAAAGAAAAGCACAATCACAAAACAGGAGGAATGTGGGAGGCAGCTGTCAAAACAATCATCACATGGCTTTGCCAAGACATGTCAAAGTGAATCTGCAGGGGCTTATTTTATGCCCACTAATCTTTGCCAGCCAATGAATATCATTTCTCATTGCCACCTGCCTTTACTTACATGCAGACTTTCCTCAAAAGTCTTTCCTATGTGGAAACTCTCTGATGTTATCATCCAGGTCCTACTCAGGAACCCCACCAGAGAACAGAACAGACCACCTGGGCACCCATTGCACAAGCTCTAGAAGATCTTTTTATGGAAAAAAGCAACTATACAAATCAAATTTCCCGTCACCCCTAGGAGCAAACTCATTATTAAGGCTGGCTAATCTGTTTACCTTCTGGTAGCTTTGCCTTTCCGAGAAACTGGTTGTATCTACAGAATTCAAGAATAGTGGCAAAGAGGAGGGCCGGCTTCTAACTTCTGGATTTGGAAGATCTTGGTTCTAAAAATAAGATGACAGCAGTGTTAGAAGACAGGCACCTGATGGGCATGGACTACAATGTACCAACACATCCCACTAGTCCAAATTTTACTTCTAATGGGTCCGAGAGGTTGTCTACACGGCATTTTTCAGGCAGATACAAATTTGCCCTGCTTGCACTTTGAGCTGAGTGGAAGCTGTAGGGACATAAGTAGCTTAGTGCTGAGTCTGAACTAGTAGGCCTGGCTGGCTGACAAGGTGCAGAAATTTGGGCCTGAGCTTGAACTAACAGAGCTTCCAGCTGCTCCTACATCGACTGACTAGAAGTGGATCAGTTTGTAAAACGGCATGTAAATATAACTAAAAAGCACACGGTAAGTATAACACACAAGTTTTCATTCTGATGCATCAAAGGTGCAATTCATTGCAGCATAACGTCAATCATGTCCTAACTTCCATGTGGCTTACTCTTCAATGTAAAATCAATCCCAGCGCAGACAGACTGTGCAATGCCTGCTTAATACATAAAGACAGGGTACAGGATTTGTATGGAAAATGAATTTCTGATTAACCAAGGCAAGAGCCAACTTGCAAGGCCAAAATCAGGAAAATTCCCTTGCACAGGTTTCTAATGAAATTACAAACTTCTTTCTTTCTTTCTAAAATCAAGTGCAGTAACATGTCACCTGAGGGCAGCATCCATCTCTTTTGGCCTCCCTGCAGATTGAAGATATCACAGTGACCCAGTCCTCTATTTCCTGCCTGTAGGTTGGAATAACAGAAATGAAAACCTACTCATAGGTAAAACACAAGGAAAACGCATTTGCCTACCCACTTCTTCCTATGGGGCCCAAAATAATGCTTCCTGAAATCAACAGGGAAAATCTGCACCGTCCTTTCAAGCGGGAGTGCTCGGGTGGCCATAGCCAGATGGCAAAGTTTGACCTCGGAGAGGGGCAGCCCAGGACTGGGAGCTAAAAGGTATGCTGGGGGCTGTGTGTGCGTGTGCAGGAAAACATGGAGAGGGAAAGCGACGGGAAGGGGG
>NW_009217476.1:44785-49174 GCF_000690835.1 Fulmarus glacialis
GGATGGTGCTTTCTGCTTTATTTTCTGTGTGTGATGCTGCTCTGCCGAGGCCTGCGATAAAGACAGCTAACAAGGCTTGGGAATGCATTTGGGCGAGCAGGACGAGAAACATGTCATGAAAGGACCCCTGAAGCCCTGTTTCATGCTTGTGGTGGATTTAGTTGGATTAATTCTGGAACGCTTCCCACCGAGCATGGGCTGTGAGAACAGTGCCCTGGGGGAAGGCGTGGGGTGGCACACTCAATTAACACACAGGTATGTGTTTTTCTTCTGCGCTTATCAGCATTTCACACATCAGCTGCTCTTCTGCATAAAAGCAGAAAAACCCCTGACACGCTGGTGGCTGGGAAACTGAAGAGGAGAAGCTGGGAAGCAGCAGCAGAGGAGTACTGTGCTAAATGTCCTCCCTCACCTGAGCTTTGGCTGATCACCTGGACAGCAGCAGTTTCTGTCCTTGCTGAGGACTGGATGACAGCCTGCGAGAGTAGGGAGCACAGCACCCTGCTGCAGTAAAGGCCCCAGTCATTCCTTTTGGGATGTGTTTTGCCTCGGAGGAATTTTCCCCTTTAATCTGCTTCCCTTGATTAACAACCTACTTTCCAGGGCAAGATAATTTCCTGTGATTTACCTATAAGGAGCAAAAGCTTTCCTAACTCCCAGGAGTTGCTGGGTGAGAAGACAAAGCTCTCTGCTCTTCCTTGACCCGTAACCGGTACAGTTAGACACGATGCCGCCACACTGATGTACTGCCGCTGCCGTCCCCGCTCCCAGCCACATGCTCCCACTACTTTCACATGTTGGACGTTGTAACAGTGTGGCTGCAGGGAAGGTTAGCTCACCTGTCTGAACCAGCAAAAAATTAACCTGGCCACGGGGGGAGAAACCGACATAGAAAAGAGCAGTTTTCCATTGGATCAACCAGCTGAATCATTTCATCCCGGAGCTGCGCCATCAGTAGCTGAGACACAGGAAGGGATGGGAGCGGCTGTGAAGGAGCAGGACCTTGCCTTGGGGCAGCGGCTTAGGTTACATTAGCTAACTGTAATGTCATATTGCATTTGCACATCTTTCTATGCCTACCTGCTGCTCCCAATGAGGTAGTAACATCTGTTTCCAGTACTGATGGACATCACCTGTTCAGGAAGGCATTTAAACATCTTCCTCACCATTTCCGTAATTTCAGAATTGCTTATGCCAACTTCGATATTTATGATTCTGTTAAGATAACCATATGAAACACCCTGTATAACTATACATACATACATACAAACATACACACACACACATATGTGTGTGTATGTGCATATTTTACTCTAAGCACGGCATAATATGATGAGATATGCATGAGAAAAGGTAAACATTTTTCCACAGAAAAAATTTTCAAGAAAATAAGCACACAAATTCAAAACAGACGATCTTTCAGTGGAGAAAACTTCCAAGCAAAAAAAAAAAATCAACTTTTGCAAAGACTCGTGTCCAGATTTTGGATCTCATTTCTGAAAAAAAGGGCTGTTGCTCTAACACAGAATCTTGAAAAGAAATGATAGTAAGAAAAATTCCTGGCAGATGTTTTTGAACCACTACAGAACAATACATTTGATTTGAAACTAATTGTATATTAATAGTGTTTTAATGGAGGGGAGGAGGAACAGACAAGAAGTACTCTTAATGAATACTTAAATGGAAGCACTACTTCCATTAACTTCCAAGAAGTTAAATTAGTAAAAATAGTACCAACAATAATGATGGTAACAATGTAACCACATACCACTGAGCAAGCTGGATTTTTTTCAAAAGCTTCACAATGTAAATCCTTTTAATGGAAGAAGCACAACAGCAACGTGAGTCCAGTGACCTCCATGCCTAACAATACCAGGAGCCTGGAGTATTAAGCTCCAGGTCTGATTGATAAAATCTTTACATTTCCCTTTACGCTTACTGTTTCCCTTATATGTATCTCATACCAGGATATGAGATAAAGGGTGCTAGTACAAAGCCAATGACACCCAGCCTTGCTGCAGCGGGCACTGTGCTGAGAGGAATGAAATGACCAACCCGAATGAGCCAAGCAGAGCAATTTCTCGGCGGGGTAAGAGGCAGTGGGGCAGCCAGCATCAGCCCAAAGGGCTACGTGAAAGCCAAGAGACCTCTGCACAACTTGCAAAGCACTTTGTAAAGCCATAAGGTGGGAAAGATTGTGTGCCACAGTTAAGAGTGGCATAGCCCATCCTTACTCGCATGTGAGTGAATGCACAGCACTGTCCTCACAGGTGATAAAATATCTTCTACTACAGGAATACAGCCTTTGGGATCACGGAGCCCATGAGTCAATGGGAGTCAATGTCAAAATGGAGTCGATGTCAATTGCAGATACCACATCACCACAATCACTCACATAAATGTATCAAATAAAGCTTCTACATATATCATACCCTGTAAGTTGCACCCAAAGCCTACACAATCCCAAGGGACTCTTTTCTGGACTTCATGGGATTTAGACCAAGAACCTCAATCAGGAACTGTACAATCTGTTCAATCTGTCTGTACAGTGTGTCTGTACAATCAACGGCCATTTAAGAGTGTTGATACATGACTTAAAATAAAAGGATGATGCATTTGAGTTACATACTGATCAGCAGCTATGGAGCCTTTTATGTTCTGGCCTTTTAGATACTTCAGGATGTAATCGCCCTTGCTGGATTTGGACAGGATGAAAAAACGCCTTTTCCAGGAATTCTGCCAAAGAGAAAGTAATTTGTGTCTCATTAAAATTCAGGATAGCAGAAATAACAGATGCTTGTTGAGGGATTGCTGGAATATGACTAATCTGTGCTAGTATACCTGCGAGCTGAAAAGTTGAAGAGGTGGTGATTTGATGAGGAATCCGTGCTTGCAGACTCCACCTTCAGGGCAAAATGTATTTTGAGTTCTCACTAATCAAAGAGAAATGAACAGCACCATTACTTAATTTGCTGCCAATTAATCTCTTACAAAGACTTGCTTGAATTGGAAATTGTTGCTGAGCACTGGCTTTCTGTGCTTAAATGGCCATAAAGCACATTACAATTAGAGAAGACAAATCAAGGCTATATAGGACCAGGCCATGCTTCCCTGATGTCAATGTTACTGCTGACAACTGACCCAAACTGTAAACAAATGATAGTGACAATGTAGGGGGCTCTCATGAGCACCTGTCTTATTTAACTGGTCTTATTTAACTTCTGGAGTCCGGTCTTATTTAACTTCACAATTAGTGATCTGAAAGACAGTAAACAGCCCCCTAATGAAATTTGTAGATGGCATTCAATTTGGATAGGTTGCAAACACAGCTAAGGATAGACCATCTTACACCATGAATCATGATGTGACAACAGGAAGAAGTCTTGCAAGTAAAATATGAGCTAAAACCTTGGGGGGAAAAATGCCTGAATGTATTTGTTCATGACCCTCCACACTCTGTGGCCAGCTGTAGTTTAAGATTCACATTTTTTAATCACTGGTGGATTTCTGATCAAAATCTCATTTTTATTAATGCACTTTAACACACAATGAAAGGGATGGCAATCTCATTCCATTTTTTAAGCTATAAACTGTGTATGGGAAATTAAGATTTTTTAAGAATCCAGTGACTGAAAGGAGGACAGGCAACCTCATTTTGGATCTTCCAGTAAGGAACAGTAGAGAATATACATAAGCTCTGGGAAATATAACATGACCAAGCTTTGCGGTGATGCAAGAAACACTTGGTTTTGAAATCCCATTTACTACTGACTTCAGTGAAGGTAAGGCTTCATCATCAGTGCCTTGGAGATACTGACTCTATCTTCCAGTTCCCAGTTAATTTTTAAGGATTTTAGCATTTTTTACAAATGTCAGTTCAACCTCTGTGTCAGGGACAAGAAAAATTCTGCTATAAAGGGAAATGCTGCATTTAGGACAGATTCTTTAAGGAAGCAAGCAGAGGAGCAGAATTAACACACAGTGTAAGTCCAGATGAGATCTTCAAATTTTTCAGTATGCTATTTTCCCCTGGTTTTCACCTATTGTTTACCACAAAATCCTTGGCGGGTGGAGGGCAAAGAGAATGGTATCATATATTGATAAGAATGGATTGAAACCTGATTCAACCTTACTACTGACAAATCTTTGTAAATGAAATTTTGTACCTGCAGAATTTCTTTTACTTGTAGAAGCCATCCTGATTGTTTCTTCCACCCAGATACTAAAGAGAGCAAAAACCTTGAAGCTAATTCCTTTCGGTTTGCTTGCTGCTGAGCAGCATTTCACTGCACGCACGGTTGCCTGAGAAAGTAACAAATATTTCACAAGTGTTTATCTTCATAGTGATGATTAAACTATATAAAATAAACATAGAAAAATCTATAATAA
>NW_009217477.1:0-17230 GCF_000690835.1 Fulmarus glacialis
GAAGCCACCCCTGTAGCCCCCCCCGCTACTGAAACCTTGCCATGCAAACCGAATACAATCATATGACAAGAGGTCCTATTTGGTCTGATTTTTTAATTGCTGTAGTGGAATGCAGAGAAATAACCTTTTCTCTGGATTTGGAGGACCCACGTCAGGACAGAAGCCCCAGTCTCCCAGGCAAAGCACCCACTGATGGCCTTTCCCCATCGAGCCGCTCTGCCGAGGTCGGGAGCAGGCAAATATTTACACACCTGGTTAGGATGAGTCTGCAAAAAGCTCATTTTATTCAGGCTGCTATTTAGTTTTGTTAGCCCCAGACTTGGCCCCGTAACAACTGCTAACTGTAGTAATGCGTCTTGAAGCATTATCGATCTTACCCATACGTGCAATTAGAATTTATTATTGTGACTGGTACCTTGCTGACTTGTCCATTTGTAGTGTCACACACAACGAGGATTTTGAAAGACAGCAACAGCCTCGCTGGAACGACACGAGAGCTGCATTCGCAGCAGTGCAGCTCACATAGCAGTAGCGACACAGCCAAAATTAAATCACCGCTCCGGGAATACTTGGCAGTGCAAGCCCAGATTGGAAGTACCCAACAAGCCTGGTGACATCACAGGTACTTTTTTCTTGTCCTAAAACACTCCAGAATAATGCGGGAATCTTATTTCATAAAATGTGACGTTCTTCAAAGTGTTCTCCCATGATTAACTTGTTTTGGGTGTGGTAACATCCCTCTCAGTTCCCTGTGTACTTACACACTCATTAATCTTCTCCTAGTGGAGAATTTCCACCTTCCTTGTAATTATTTGGGGATGGAAAAAAAAATTCCAGATACATCATCTAGTAGGGCAATCCCTTACTGATTGAGTAAAGGGAAGATTGAGACCACAGAGTTTTGGCACTGTGTGATCCAAAGTCTATTGGTGTCGGTGAGCTCATTGGCTTATTTGTGCAATGGATCCAACTTTCTATCCTATCTGGTTTTAGAGGTGATATCTCTAGTAATTATGTTTTCAGGATTCTGGTAAAAGTGAGTTTTGGAAGCGTGTTCTTCTGAGACACATCCGAGTTTCGTCACATAAAAGGAGAACTGGACCAGCGACTCCCGACCCAGGGACAATCCAACCGCTCTGCTTTGAGGAATTCTTTAGGGTCCTGGTTCAAACCTTCATTAAAGCTCACCGATACTAACTATTTGCAAGAGTTGCTATCTATCTCCTTCTGCCACTGTTGCATGTAATCAGTCTTGTGGTGCCTAACTCAAAAACTGAAAGCTGGGTGTTGCGTTCTGACCTATTGGTTGATCTGGGGGTCTTCTAATGGAGCAAGGCACTGGGGAAGACCTACTATTTGGATCCTTGTGCTCCACTGTGGGACTTAGCCTGATCACAGTGACCACAGCAATATTTCCTCTGTGTAACACGGATGAAGCTTTGAGCAATTTTGATATGGTTTTGATTATTTGAAAATCCTTTCCTAGCATTTATAAGCACATTTGATGGGTGGAGACTAGATCTTCTGTTTCAAGGAAACTCTGATTTTCCACTCCCAACTGGAAAGGAAAAACTACCCTTTCCAAGTAAGTAAAATTCCAGGAAAGCAGATAAATGAGACAAAATGTTTGGTCTTAATTTCAATCTTCTGTAACTTTTGTAACTGAATTTTGTTTTGAAAGTCCATTTCTGGAGGAAGAAAATAAAAACTGCCATTCCAAAAGGACAAAATAAGATACATGAACTTCAGAATGTGTTGTTCAATTTCTTTCTAGGGCAAATGCTATCAGAATGAAGAGATTTTTGAAAATGCATGAATTATGACAAAACCAGATCTTTTTTTGGCCCCCCAAATACTTTAACGAAATCTTGCCAACCAGCTGCTACACTAAGTGTACCCTTGGGCTGAACATCCAGGCAGATCTTCTGGAACGGGCTTGCCAAATGTACCTGGAGAGTCTAATCCTGAAGTCAAAGCAAGCAAACATAGCAGAGTTACATCAGACCAGGACACTTTGGAAAAAACCCACTGTTTTAAAGGGGGTTCAGCTGCCGTGAAGGCTGGATCCTCTTTTTCAATTTTTGCTTTTGGGAATTATCATCCTCCAATTCCCTCTTGTAACTTCCTGAACCAACTTTGGCTGCAGTGGAGTAGGGATTCTATAGCAACTTCATTTATATTGAAGAATGGAGAGAGAAAAGTTAAATAAGAAAATGAATAATTCAGTTTCTAGTAGAGTATGCTGTGTCTATTATTGTGATGTTGCATGTGATATATGATGCTCCGTCCATATAACTTCTTACATGGATTTTAGTACCAGGTACCTCAAACTGCGTGTCAGAAGCCAGCATGAGCCTGGGATATAGGAAAATGGGGATTTAAGTCACCTGGATGAAAACGGTCAGGACTCTGTCGGATACGGTGTTTGGGGTAGGCTGAAATTGTGAGATGGAAGCATGCAACTTGACTGCTTCTTTTTGTGAAATACAGTGAATCTCTACTGCTTCAAGCGTTAACATAGCCTTAGGAGTATATAAAATCCAAGACTACTGGTGCTTAAATCCCTCGAGTTTCTTATTTTAGTGCTAGATTTTCCTAATTTTCTTCATGTCTGTGCACGCGTGTGTGACTATGAACTACATGTAGAATGACAGCAGCAGCAAGCCCACATTTTAGCTTTGGTGATCAATTTTGAAAATGATTATTTATTTGATAGCCCCTGAAAATAAATGAGGTTCTTGAAAGGAAATTGTATGGAAAAGGAGATTATAGTGCAACGAAGGATTTGGTGATCGATTTTGAAAATGATTATTTATTTGATAACCCTGAAAATAAATGAGGTTCTTGAAAGGAAATTGTATGGAAAAGGAGACTATAGTGCAACGAAGGATTTGACAGTTCAGCGAGGAGAAAGTGTGGGGAAGAAAATGGGTTATGGAAATTGGAATATGTGGTTACTGGAGTTAGTGTGGGTGGCTAGAAATAATTTTGCATGTGAAGTGTATGTACATCCCTTTTCTAAAAAGCATGTGAAAAAAGTGAATTTTTATTTTAAGGATAAAGGCTTCTCTTCGAAATGTTATTTGAGATCTGTAGATGAACAAGAATTATTATTTACTGAGGAACAGATTTTTGGAAATAGCCAAGTAAAATTCACTCCTTATGATCGCTCATCCTTGTATGACTCCACAGCTTTTGTCTCTTGCACTGGCATTTTCCCTTTCTTTATTGGAAAAAAATGTGAGCAGCTAAAGCCAGTTGGAATATTCCTTTGAAAATACTGCTTGAAAAGAAATCACTTCATTGTCAAAACAGAAACTGATGTGGAAAATTCCTGGTTTTATTGAAACAAACAAACAAACAAAACAATGTAAAAGCCAAATAATTTTTTCTGTTTGGTTCTATGATAACTAAAAGTCCAAACGTTTTTTTCTGTAATTGGGTTGAGGGCCAAAGACTTTCCTTTTTGTAGTGGATGAAACCTGAATCTTTTTGTGCAAAACAAAAGAATCTTTCGCTGGACTATTTGTGAAAGTGCAAACATTTGGCTGTCCTAATAATGCGAATGCTTATGCATTGCTTACAGAAATGGGTGGACATGGCCATGCAAACAGATAACCTAGCCACAACTGTGAGTTCAGAGTTTGCCTGACACAAATAATTGCTAATCACACAAATTTCTTTACTAAAAGGATTGCTTTGGATGCCATAAAGACCATAAAACATGGTGAAAAAATGCTCAGCTGTGTCTTTTACATTTTGGGCATGTTGAGATGGCTTTTGAATTTCAGTGGGCTACAAGAAAGTAGAGCTTTACATGCAGAGCTCTCAGATATGCAGCGCAGGTCTGCCTAGGCCAGCTAGTATTAATTGCATGTGAGGAAATTGAGATTCTTTGCCCATTTAGAGATCATCCATCATTTTCAGAATTAAGCATCTGAGTGGTTCTCACATGAAAGTTAAGTAAGGTAAGGAGAGTCAGCATAATAGTACATGATTGCAAGGCAATGAAAGGTGCTTGGGCTCATTACTTAATTACAAGAGGTCTATCTGCCTGCTTGGTAGGGAAAAGTCTTTGGCATCCAAAGCACTGAGATAGATTGCCCAGCCCAGGGAGCGCAACACCACTCCCCATCCATCATTCATGAGGAGCTCAGGGGCCTTGCGGTTAACCGGACCAGAGACGTGGGACTGGCAGAGCTTATTAATGTTAAGAGCAGGGCTGCGTGAGCATGGGGATGGTGTTTGCAGATTTGAGTCTGTCTGGGAAGCAGGTGAGCTGTGTGTGCCCCATGCAGAGCCAGAGCTGATGAGACCTGAAAGCACTGCTGTGGGTCTCTCTGCATGCACTCCACGTCCAGAGGATGAGATGGGAGCAGACACAGGCACCCCAGCACCCTGGGAGTTAGGAAGGCAGAGCTTGAAGTGCTGAGGTGCAGGGACAGCGGGCTGCCTTGGCTCAGGGAGGTGCACCTAACTTATTGGGGGCCAGATGAGTCTCTGCTCAGGCTGAGGGCTATGTCCAAGGTCAAGATCACCACCACATACCTGAGGCAGTACCCGTGACTAGCTGCCCCAGAAGATTAAAAATCTTACTTCTAGGACTACAGACTGATTGTATCTCAGCACACACATAGCTGCAAGGTTGCAGCCTTTGTTTCAGATTTTTACACCTCACTTGACTACTTATATATCTTTGTAATGACTGATTAAGCAGAACAGCCATTTAATGCATCTGTCCAGAGTGAGACAATTGCAGAGGGTGTAGCTCTTAGCACTTGTGCCCACTGCAGCTGCCCTGTGTGGGAAGATGCAGGGGCCACCTTTGCCCCAGGAGGCTGCCAGCACTTTGGGACTGTCCCTCACCTGTGCTGCTTCGGGAGAGCAGAGCAGCCGACCCGCTCCAGGCGTGGAGGTGGAGAGCAAAGTGCCTTTCCAGAGTCTGCTGCTGTGAACTCTCCTGCTTGACAGCATCAGCTCTGCATTGCTCCTTACAACCAGGCTAATGCCCAGTAAACGTTGATAAGACAGAGTATCTTTGCTATCACTTAACAAATGTTGGTGCGAGAATAAGTGCAGGGAATCTGCACACTGCCTCCAAAAACCAGTGTGCTATGTGTCGCATTTTGGGAAAGGGCAATGCAAAAGGCCAAAGCAAAAGCTATCCATAGTGAAGAGCTTTTTGTTACTTCTTGATGCATGTTTTGCTAACACTGTTTTAACAGATGTGATCAAACTCCATTTGCCTGAGTTTGAAAAACACACATCAGTGCAGCAGGTAATGGGGTGTAAATGTGTAGACTGTGATGGTCTCTTTATTACAGAGCTGGGGCAGGCTCTGGAAAGAACTAGCGACCCATCCGTGAGCTTTTTAACCTCTATCACAACTAGCTGGCTGTCAAGGGAAAAGATTTTGAATTCAGGAAAAAAGCATGTTACACTTCATCATATCTGGACATGAAGGATCTTGAACAGTGCTTAAATCTCCAAATAACTGTAAAAGGCAGTATTGCTCCCCATTTTGGACACAACTGAGGTATCTAAATAAATAAAATAATAATGAACAGAGGTTATTAAAAGAAAGGAGGATCAGGGCCACTGTCCTTCAAGAGCTGTATGATTCTTGAGACTTGTTACAGTCCCCTAACAGCTTCTCATCAGGAGGTTCACTGTCCACAGCAGGGCGAGTCCTCATAGCCCATTGCAATGTACAAAACATGGATTTCTACAAACAGCTGCTGGAAGGACCAGAAATGTGCACCCACACCTCACCAGGTACAACCTCTCTGCAGGAACCTGGGAACTGTGGAAGCCTTTTGCAAGATCTCAAGGACTTGTCTGGTCATGACTGCCTAAATTAGACAGTGCAACCAGCTGTTAAACAAACAACTGGTCCCACAACTGGTTGTTTCGAAAAAACCCACTTCCAGCAAAGGGTGCTCTCTTCTCTCCTACAGATGTGTCGCAAAGCTACTTGCTTCCCAGGGCTGTGCTTTAATCATCAGATGGGACCACCTCAAAACAAAAGCTGGAGAGAGTTAGGGACGCCCAGCTGTTAGCCCTTTCCTCCTTGCACACAGAAAATGAAATGATGGTGGATCCAAATGACACCTCAATCATAAGCACCAGTGAGGAAGGTTTTACACAAAATTTTCTCCAGGGAGCCACACCGCGGCACCAAGCTTTGCACTTTTGATGAATATTTTTGCCTGTGTAGCAGCTGTGTGTCTGACCATTTCACACTGTCCTATGAAGCTGAGGTGGGAACCTGTGCTAGGGTCTGTGAATCATTAATAAACTCTGCCAGAGGCACTGAAATGTGTATTACTTGAGTAGCGGGATGCTTAAGTATCTGGATGACAACTACATTTCACTGTCACATCAGTACTTCTGAATATACTGTTGAGTTCTGTCTACAAAAGGATGAGAGCATCTTAATGGCCCAGTCTGTAATATATCTGGGTGCAGACAGTGCAGCATCATGTTTGTAGGTAACAGTGTGACCCAGCTGTCACAAATGATGACTTTTCTATGTCAGTAGATGTCAAATAACCAGTTTGGAGTCACCAGTGGTATCCTAAATGACACCAAGGTGTTGCGCTCACTGTTGTTACAAAGGTGTCAAAAAGGACTTTTATTTGTGCATTATGTTTGCTCAACTTTGGGCATATTTGAAAACCATTGTTCTTACTCCATGATAAAAAGGGGAAAGGATGTGGGGGGAAGCAAGGAGTCAGAGTGAGTCAGGAATTATTAAAGTGCCGAATGCCCAGTGACTCTCCAAAGTCCATATTCGCCACATCTGACTGCAGACTTGTGGATTGCATCAAGGAGTGGGAAAGCCATGTCGCCCACAGAGAGAGACAGGAGGTGATAGGTCCTGAGCCCTCTGGATGTGCCTCTGTCTGCTTTCTCCAGGGAGTGTGCCTACCCATCCTCCCGTGGACTGCTCTTCAAGGACCCGCTCTCTGCTCTTCAAGGCCTGGTGGATCCCAACACTCCTAAAAGAGAGCATCTTCTGTAGGGCTTTCCTGCCCTTTTCCTTTCAAATTAAAGAGCTTTGCACTGTTCTCCTATTTGTCACATAGCAAGTGACTAGGAATTTTTACGTCCTTGAAAAGGACAGGAGTCTCTGCCGGCCCATGCAAGGGAAAGGCAGGCTCTGATACAGGCTGCCCTGCCTGTTTGCAGAGCACTGGTTAATAACAAGGGGTTGTACATGGCTTTGGTTTGTAAAATAGTAAATAAATTAGTATCTTCTGCTGCTGCCCTTGGATGGAGTGTTAATATGAGCAGCGTAACAACTGCTGTACTTCATCCTGGGGGTGGCTTCATTTTAGCAGCCTTGTAAAGCCAGGGTGCATGATGGAAAATTTTGATTTGCTACTGTAGAGGCATTACACAAATTCAAATATTTTTTTGCTATTTAGCAAAACATGCTACTTATCTCAAAGATGAAGTGAAGGCTTTGAAAAAAACTACTCATATAACAATAACCTAGCCATTCTGTTCTTTCCTTTCCCATTCAGTTTCCCACGCTGCTTCCTGGTAGTGCTGAAAATGGACTGATTTTTATCATCACTAGTGTGCTGTTCTTGTTTTTGCTAAAACTCTGGAGAATTATACCAGTACTTGACCCTTCTTCCCTTTCCTCTATCCCTCCAATAAATTTAATCGCAAGATTTTTTTTGTTTTCTTCCTGACTGGTGCTATAATCACCAGGATATCCAATCTGTTAAAACACCGGGATGTATACACAAGAATATATAAGTATTTCAATTTTACAGGCATAGACAAATGAAATGACTTCCACAGACAATGCAGCAGTAGCAGGGGCAGGTAAGAAGCCCTGAGTTCTTGGATTTTTACACTGTACTTAACCCTTTGCGTACAAATCACAAGCCCGCCCTTTTAAATCCAAACAAGAACACATTTTATAAGCAGGTGGCCATGAACTTCATCTCTGGGTTGGAAACAAGCTGTGCCTATTCATTGTGAACTACAGTTTTATTATCGACTTGGAACTGATATTACTGGCACTCGACATGACCACATAGCAATACTGGGTGCCAGGTCCTCTTCTGATTTGTTTTTGCTGACAGGTATTCTAACATTACTCCGGTTAGCTCAGACCCAGTTTGTGGCAGTTTCCAGTCCTGTAGTCCTGTCATGATATTATAATACCACTGCAACAAACAGCTTTTCGCTGGCACTTAGCAGTGGAGCACATGCCAGAGATTCATGTGAATCACAAGGAAATGGTTCCCACTACTGAGTACATTAAGTTAAAGGAGAAAGCTATTTCCATAGTAACCACATATGGTAGGTCAGATGGTGACTTTCCAGATTTACCACCAGTGGTTTTGATCCTGAATTATTTATACAGTGAATTTAGCTTCTCCGGTCTTCTTGGCATGTTGCCTGTGAATCTCCATGATAACATGTGGGAGAAAAGAGAAGTTTTATATGTAGTGCCAGAAAGGCTTAAACTTGATGGTTTTATTCATAGATGAAACATTGCTATTCTCATGGCTAGTATCAATGCAAATAATAGTGGAAACACTTGGGCTTACTAATCTACTTTTTACTAGGCACTCCACAGTATATACTAATTTGAACATGTTATAGGTGGAGCTGGTAGTAATTGCTATGCCTGTATTGCCAAACATTTTTCCACTATAAGAATTGCTTTTCTCACTTGAAACTCCTTGATGTTCAAAATGCTTCCACTGAAATTCATCAGTTCTCCTGTTTCTTTGGACTGTGATTATTGGAAGAAAATTTCAGCCAATTACAGGCTGAATTTGGGAGTGAAGTATTGCTTTGTTCATGTAAAATTTTTCTTAAAATTGTTTTGCTGAGAAACTCGACTACTTCTCGTATTGGGACCAAGCACCCAAAATTGCACAGTAAAGTCATCTTAACATCATGATTTGTCTTCATTTGTTCCCAAGAATTATAGCCAAATGTGGTGAAAGTATAAATATTTTATTAATTTCAGAGTACATTTACATTATCTGCTATTTTTCCAGCCCTTTGAGCTCGTTAGGGCTCTGCAGAGATCAACCTTTCAGCTTTTACTAATAGCAGACCTGGGGGAATGAGGGACAAGATAGGACATGATATTTTATAACCTTGTGGACACCCCTTGTAAATCCTGGTGTAAAATAGTCCTGAAACCCCTCTGTTGTTGGCGATTATTTCCAAAACCCACTGGCAGAGTAAGAGAAAGCCCTGTGTGGAATAGAAGAGCTCCCCGCTAATGGGTGGATATGGTTGAAGTCCCTGTCCCAGCCCAGCTAAGGCATCTCTACAGCTCCCTGCTACGGCATTTTGGTTTTTGCTGTCTGGGAAGTGGTGTTTCAGTCAGTACAGATTAGCTGTGAGCAGCTCCCTTGCAGGGCAAGCAACAGAGTGTTTAGCATGGCCTCAGACCCCTGGGCTGCCCCTGTGGCAGAATTTGGCACTGTTAAAACATGGGTTTCTTTTGTACTTTGTCCTATCAGACATCACCTCTGGGCCATAAGGACTCTTTGCAGAGTTCCGGCATGCCAGTTGGCCCCCTTGGCCAGGAGGTTTTTGCTAGGGGCCCTCCCAGCCAGACCGGCTTCTCTCGCTTACATAGGTAAGAGAGGAGAAGTCATCCCCTGAAAGGAGCAGAGGTTGCTGGGCCATACTGGGTCACTCACCATCATGGGCAAAAGCAGTGCAATCATCCTGGAGATCGCACAAAGACAGGCAGTAGCAGAGGTGGAGGGATGGACCAGTTTCTGCCGGACAGCAAAGCCTTGGGCTGGGAAAGTCCTGCCAGGGAAGATACCCTGCAGTGAGGGTGCAAATTTGTCCTGATCAGCTAGGGGTCTACGGTGTGACCCCGATGTACGTTAATTGTGGGCAGGAGCTAACCAAGAAGACGGCCACTGTGGAAGAGGTGTGTTAGGACACAATTGCGGAGAACTACCACATGGACATACAGCTGCCAAGAAATCAGAGACACAGACATCACGCAATCATGCCTCCCTCTTTAGCTGAGGCTCATAGTAGTGTGTGAAACCAATATCATGTGCGGTTACGGTGAGGTCTATGTGCTGCCTTCCACCCCTTGCCATGGGGCTGAAGGGCTTTTAGCCAGCAGAATTAGCTTAAAATCCAAATTCTTTGGATGGGGAAACTGCTCAAGGCACACCAGCTTCTCTATCCAGTAAAGTGATTTTCAACAGATTTGTTTATGCAAAGATCTGGCACCCATTCCCCTAACATTTGGCTTCTGTGTTTTGTTCTCATCCTTTCTCTGATTTCTCCTGTCTTCATGATCTCCTGTTGCTTTGTCACACCCTAAGTCAAGGCAGAGAGAGGTGGAAAAGGTCCGCTGAGGCTGCTGTGTATTTCTGGGCTTGGGGGCTTAAACCAGACTGCATGCTCAGCCATGCCTTCATGCTGTCTCGGTGCAAGACACCTTCCCTTCTCCCTTGGGGTCCCATGTGCAGGAAAACCTGGCTGGACAAGGGCATTATAGGGGTGGATGAAGAAAGCTGGTCTCTCTCTTCTAACCAGCTATGGACTCTCCACATGCCATGGTATCCTTTTGTAATATTAAAGGCACTCAATTATGTGGGTAAGGAAGCCCTTGGAACTGAGGTTCCTCTAAGCATTTTGTTCTTGGGTCTTCACTTTTCACACTGTTTTGAACTCTCAAATATAATGGCTCAGGGAGTTGGCTGTCAGATCAGTATGACATTTTGGGTAATTGTATGATTTTTAAGGACTGAAGTTCACCTGCTAGAGTCTGGTCTGTTAAATGCACTGGAAACAGGTGCTCAGCAATGTCAGATGGGTCTTTTCCAAAACAGAAGGAGGGGGGTTAATTTGATTCATGCTGGCATTTTTTGTTCCGTGGAAGAAACCTTCTCTTTCAAGGTCACCTCATCAGCTCACTTCACTGCTTCAGGATGACCTGGGTAGGGAGCTGCTGTCCCATCACCTCCCTTATTCTTTGCTCAGCTTCTGGTCTGTGGTTTTGGTCGCAGGGAGATAGAACATTTTTCTCTTTCTGCCTGAAGCCGAGCGGATTCTTATGTCGAAGCACAATCCTGGAGTTTTCCTGTTTCAGTGTGACACTCAATTGGTATTTGAACAACTTGAAACCAGAAGGAATGCTCCTAGTGCCATATGCTTTCCTATTGATGGCCTAACACTTGCTCCACAACCCTGCAAAGACAGTGCTAACACTGCCCAGCAGGATATGGAGCAGCTCATAGTGTTGAACACAGTAATGTTCACCTCTTTTGACTCACAGCTTGGGTTTTAACCCCTGGAGCCACAACTTTTCACTGGGACCTCCTGCTCCAGGTTGAATATTTTCTGAAAGGTTTGGCAGAGATCGCTCAGCTGTACATGAGATGAGAGAACGGCCCCTTGCCTAAGAGAGGAAATACCCATGCAGCCATCTGTTGAGGACAGTCGGCACCTCGCCCTGGAGAAAGGCTGCCCACTCTCTTGGCCAGGCTGTCCAAGTGCTGGACTGACCGCTGTGGAAGCCTGCCTGTGTCCGGTCATAAAAATCTTGGTTTGGCAGTAGACAAATCAGTGAGTTTTCCATTTATTTCAGTGGGAGAAAAAACAGACCTGTAATTCCTAACAATAAAATACAGAAGAATGAAGAAATAACTAGCAAAAAAATAAACACAGAAACCACCCTTGTGTCAAGCAGGTTTGCCAGCAATTTTTTTTCTAAATGAATATAACCATTTTGCCACTCTGGCTCTGATGCGAAAAGCATTAACTCCCTCCCTTCGCCCCACCCCAAATCCTATTATTTCATCTCTAAACAGCAGCGTGCCTTGATTTGAAGCATATAAGAATTGTTGTCTGGAGCTGCTGAATTGCTGATGAGAATGTGTCACTTAATTCTTCCGCATTTTAGCTTCTTTCTTCAGTGATGGAGAGGTAGAGGGTGATTCAGAATGGGTCGGGACCGGGTGGCCATACTCCTAATGCAGGTACCTGAGGTTAGGTGGGATGAATGCAGACCGACAGTTGTCCTTCAGATATTGGCTCTGTTCCACAATCTCAGACATTGGATTGGTCTATTTGGCTAATTTCTCATATAGTCACCACTCTTTTTCAAAATTGTCTTCACCAAAGTCAGGGCCCAAATGAGTTACTCAGTGGGTGAGAGATGCAAAACAGAACAATTTGGATTGGGAGAAACCTCGAGACTTCACCTGGCCTGAGCTCCTGCTCAAAGCAGAGTTGACTTTGAAATTACAGCACGTTGCTCAGGGCCTTGTCCGATCAAGTCTTGGATATCTCCAACGCTGGAGATCCCCCACCTTCTCTGGGTACTTTCTCCTCTGCTGAACTGTGCTCACAGTGAAATATTTTTTCCTTGTGTCTCTTTAGAATTTCCCTTGTTCTGGCTTGTGTCTGTTGCCTTGTGTCTCTTCACTGCCCACCTCTGAGAAGAGATGGAGTTCACCTTCTTTGCGCCCTCCCATTAGATAGTTGTAGACAGTAGCAAAGTCTCCTCTGAGCTGTTTCTTCTCCAGGCTGAACAAGGCTGTCTCGCTCAGCTTCTCCTCCTACACCGTGTGCTCTAGCCCCCAACCACCTTGGTGGCCCTCTGTGGGACTTAATCTAGTTGGTCAATGTCTGCATTGTTTGGAAACCCAAAGCTGGCCACAGTTTTCCACCTGTGGCTACACCAGTGCTGAAGAGAGGGGAAGGATCTCTCCCTTGACCTGCTGGCTTCAGTCTTGCTACAGCTCAGTATGAAGTTGGGAAGGGTGCACTGCTGACTTGGGTTCACTTGGTGTCCACCAGTATCCCAGGTCCTTTTCTGCAAAGCTGCTCCCAAGCCAGCTGTCTCCCAGCCTGTACAGCTGCATGGGGCTGCTCCATCCCAGCACACCTGAATGATGGAAAAGGTGTGGAATATCCTGGTGTATAGGTGACCAGGAGGCCGGGAGGAATAATGTCCCTCAGAGCATGGGGGGCTGATATTTGGCTTCTATCACCACAACAGCTTAATCTGTATCAAGCTGCTATGTGACCTGGTGTTAAATGGTGAAACAAAGGCACAGAAACGCCGCTGGTTGCAAATTGTGTGGTTAACTGTAATGAAGCATGTCACACGGGCTTCTTCCTTTTTCCACTAGAGGGACCCAAATGCAAATAAAAGCTCTAATTTATCAGCTGGGGAAAGTGTGTGTGGGGTCAAGTATCTCAGCATTGAATGAAAGGCAGTATTTTCTCCCTCTTAGTATTTGTATTAAGGACCTGATTCACCATTCATTGAGTTCGAGCTGGAAATACTCGGCGACTTCAAGCTAAGACCTGGGCTCCCTATTTCAGAACCGGTTTCCAAGGCTTGAATATCTCAAATGTTAATAGCTAAAATAGCTGCAACCCAAAGACAAGCCTTGACCATTAGCCAGAGTGTGTCCTTTTGTGAGCAGTGCATATTTCAGTTTCCATGTCCATTTTACCGGTGACCTCTCTGCTGTGGCTTCCTGACACTGCTCTTTTCTGCCAGATAACGGCAGAACACGGTTTCTGTTTCAGCTGACTGAGGGGAGGGAGGGAAAAAATCACTGCTCATCACAGAGTGTTTGAAACCTATTAGAAACAAAAGCACAGAGAAATGGGGATCTGCATCTTCTATCCCAACCCTTTGGAAAGAAAGGCAAAGGAAAAAAAAGCTGAAGGGAAAAAGACGGTAGCTGATGTTTTTTGGGTTTCATAGTGGAAAAAGCACAGGATTAACCCTTCCTTCCCCAACCAAACTTATCCACAGCAAGATTCACTTACAAAGGCTGCTTTAACTTCAAAACACTGCTGATTAGCTTCAAGTCAGCTGAATAAATGTCCTGCCTGGAAAACCAAATCTGAACTAGGTACTGGGAGAGGATGAGACAAAACCTTTATTAAAAAGCTGAGTTTCCCCTTTTTTTCTCACTTGGAAAAAAAAAATAGCTAAACACATGAGTGTGGCTTAACCTTATGCACCCACTGGCTCTACCAAAAACCCAGACTTGAATGTCTCCTAACTACAGAAATGTTTAATAGAGGAACAAAGGTTTACCACTGCCTGGGATGCATAACCAGTTTGACTGCAGAAAGCTGTGACCATCTGTCCTGGTCCAGCCGGACTGCTCAGGGTTTTCTCTTAGCACATGATCCTGCTCGGAAACAGACTTAGTTTCACTGGAGGAGGCTGGGACAAAACCACTCTGGCATGGCTGGGCTTAATGACCAAGTACCTGAGCAGGCAGGATTGGAGGGGAGCAGGCAGCTGGACTTTTAAGCACTGACTATTGGCATTGGTGGTTTGTTGTGTTCCTCTTGATTTGCTTTTTTGAATTGCGAGGCTCATATCTGTTCCTTTCTCACTCTTCTGTTGCTGGCAGGTTTCTTCCTGTGCTCTCCAGCAAAAGCCTCGCAACCCAGCCATTCACTTCTCTTCGGCTCACTCCTTATCAAGGTTAAAAGGGGAAGGTGTCAAAGGCTGCCAGAAATAGGTCCTCTGGGCTCCGTTCTTCCTGTCTGCCATGTTATTAATACCAACCCCCCTTTCTGCCCATCTCGGCAGGACAGAGAATTTAACTCAGATGGGAACTAAAATTGAAGAGGGTGAGGGTGCTAGCCCTGGGACCAGTGGTTCAGAGTCTGGAAAGGGGGAGAGGAAGGGGGGGTTCAAGCACATCTACCCTGTGGTCAAGCATGGGTCTCCCATGCCCATTTTCACCTGCCATGTTGTCCCCACTCATGGACAAACTCAGACTGAGGAGTGCTGGAGCCCTCTGAGGGAAGGAGGATGGGCAGTGCCTTCACGCAACCCCTGCTCTTCTGCTGTGCTGACACCCAGACCCCATCCCTGCATGGGGAAGGACTGGTGGGGTGGCTGATTTAGAAAACTTTGGATTTAGAGGCAGACTCAACTAACAAAACAAGTATTTGGGGTTTGTGTAGTTTTCCTAAATTCCTGGAGTAAAGAAAGGTCTAATATTTTTATGCTGCTAAGATTGCTAGGGATTTTGCCAATAGAGAAATGCTGAAAAAATAGCACCACCAGTTGATGTGGTTAAGCTGGCAAAAATGTCAACTGGTGACCTCTCCTCTGTGCCCAGACCCACTGCTTCTTCTTTTGTTTTCCTGCACATCTTTGTATTTCTCTCCTGCCTTATCGTTACCTGTCCCACACACTTCTCTCATAATCTGCTGCTGACAGTTTTCTATTAGGCATAATTTCCTGACCATCTTGTGTATAACTTTGACATGCTGTAAATTTGGAGATTTATATGGAGTCGTATGAACTGTGCTCTTGAGACACTTGAAAGAAAAACATTGAAACGAACAATCTTGGCAGGAAAAGTACAGTTGGAGAGCTGTAAGGCCAATCCATAAGAGGTAGTTAAAGCTAGTCAGTGTGAGTTGATTAAGATGAAACAGGCCCTCAGCTTTGTCCCTGCTTGGGACTGAGCCATTAGTGACTGTAAGTGCTATGATGTGGACTTGGGTGGATGCTAAACAAGAAAACCCCCTGATTTGCAGCATATTCCTGCTTGAAGCTCACCAGTACCCGGAAGCCAGGTGGGCTTGGAGAATCCCGAGCAGCCAGGGCTTTGCAACAAGCTGGCAGAGCTGAAATACCTTTGAGTGACAAGAGTGAACTCTCCTTTCTAGGCATGCCTGCCTTAAAACTGGCTCCTGTCTCCGTTCATTTTTCATTTTTCATTTCTGAAAGTATGCTGGTTTGCAGAAGAAACTGAAGACAGTAGTCATGGATGTACAGGCAGCCTGATTCTTTAAAAACAAGCAAGTCATGAGTGGTTTTGGAATCAGGCTCATAATCCTAATGATCCCTCCCCCCCTGGAGAGCTGCTTGGTATTGGAGTCAGTCTGGTACAGTTCGGTACTGGCACAGTCCTAGCTAGCGTGCTAGGACTGGTCTTTCTGAGCTTACAGCAAAACACTTCCCTTGCAGCTGGACTACCTCAGCTCCTGTCCTCAGCTGGTAGGTCCCCACTACCAGCTTTGCTAACCCAGGCCCGAGACAGAGAGGAGGAACTGATGGTGCTGGCAACTGTCTTTGCCTGTAGAGTCTCTTTAGATACTGTGCAAAGCAGAGAAGTCTCTAAAAGGGAAGAGGAAAAAAACCCCATTTTAAAAAAAATATTAAAAAGAGAGCTCTTCTCAAGAGCCATGGCCATGCAGAAGCCTTCATTGCACACAGCCAGCCTGGCATCTGTGCCCTTGCTGGGCCAGCATAAACCCAGGTGGGAGTATGGAAGGAGTGTGCACTTAATTCGTTGATCAGCCATCACTGATCCTTGCTAAAACACAGCTGACAGACATGCAAGACAGACAATCTGAAGAACTCACTTAGTGTGACCTATGGGTCAGTTCTTATACATGAAGATATAGTTAGAGGCTGACAGAGGTACTGGATGTACAGGCTGAAACCTGAGGTTGTGGCCTCCTGTGCGATGTAGTATAATTCGACAAGACAGGGCTCTCCTTGGCTGTGCTGGTGCCTGCCCTCCACCCTGAACATAATGCCTGAGACACTATACCTCTAGCCTTCTCTAGCATCTCAGAAACGAAGCTGAAAATATCTACTGCTAATCCACTTAAAGGTTTCGGCTAAAAGCAGAGTGTATTAAGATGTTTAAAGGCTTGGAAGGCTTGAGGTGGGTTATTCCTATTTAGGTCCATGTTATGAGTTAAATCTTTGGAGTAATTTTCATGCCTATGGTGAAACAGTCATGCTGCTGTTTCATTTGCGGGCTGCAGTGGGAAGTTTTCTAAGATTTGTAGGATAATTTACCTTTGTCTCAGAACTCTAGATAATATATCTTTGAAGGTTTAGTATGCCAACTTCAACGTACCTGTGATTGGTTTGACATATGGAGCATTTTTGTCCTGGACAGGAGTTTGGGTCTTTTTTTAAAAAAGACCTAGACTGCATCAGACAACTTTTTACAGCAGGGAAGATTCAACATAATCGGGCCATGGAAAGAGCAGCAACTCAAGACACTCTCAGGACAAAGACTTCAACATTAAAGTAACCAGTTTGTAACACAAGCTCCATTGTCAAGTGGCCCATCTTTCAGAAAATGTATATCCTATGGTAAACCTCATCATTTTCATAACGGATGGTCTCTCATGGAGGACAGCAAGACCACTTCTTGGGGGAGGTAGACAAACCCAGAAAAGGCAAGCCAGCAGG
>NW_009217477.1:17261-19591 GCF_000690835.1 Fulmarus glacialis
CTAACGTTCACTAAAATGAAACATTTTCTATTTATAATGTTGTCATTTGCCAAGTTCTTACATTGGTTTTTATTTAATGTGGTTACTAGTATTCTCTCTTTTTCAAGGGTCAGCAAATGAAAAAAGAATCTTTAATTTCTCTTTTGTTGAAACCAGTTTTGAACTCTCTCTTGATCTCACTGAGAATAGGGTGGGGCTAATACTAATTCTGTGTGATAAGTAAAAGAAGAGCTACGAAAATGTTTTTTTTGAGCAGGCATTGTTTTGGAGCTCTGACAGAAAATAGTCAATGGTGGCTGATGTGCTGAGGTCAGGATCATTGTATATGCTGTTCATTATATTCCTTATTGCCAACTGAAAGCACAATGGTATTCCTGTTCTCGAGATCCTTTGTACCTACTGCTATTTGTAGACAAGGAAAAATTATTGCAGCTTCTCATAACTGAATGCCAGGAGAGATATCAGAAATTTTCATTTTGTTGCTGCTTTAGATTACAGAACAAAATTAGTTGCATATGTAATAAGGCTACTGATGCCATGAGAAAATGATTTGTGACTCATGAGAAAACTTCTTAGCCAAAAATATACAAAGCTAATTGGGAAATGATTTTTTTTCCCCTATGTGGCAAGACATGTCAGCCATATATTTCTCACCACATAACTGGCAGGAAAACAAAGCAATTTTATAGTCTTGTATTGTGCTACAATATGTTGGTTATTGTAAACCTTTGCAATCACCCAATTACAAGGTACCAAAGAGAAATGAGATTCAAAAACATCAGTTCAGGACTTTATTCAGCTCATAAGTACCTCCAAAGTTCTGAAAATATCCCAGTTTTCACATCCGCACATCTATTACTTTTCCCGTCTAACAATGGTCAGGCTAAAAGCCGTAGTTTCAACCCAAATGTGTTAGGTTTAACTCTGCATGCTTAGATTGACTCATCATCACACGTCCACTGCCCATTTGTCCAGAAATTTCCATAGATTAAGCTGTAGTCATTAAATCACTTCAAAAGTACTAATTGTCCAACCCAGACATTGGCAGATGCGTTTCCCATACTTCAATAGAGTAAGAACAGTCTAATCTACCTCTTTGAGACAGCTGATCTCTTAAATCCGGAGGAAGTACCAGCTCAGTGCAAATGTTGCCAGTCTTTGGTTGATGCAGGAGGCATTCTCTTTCCTCCAACCTAGGAAGTATGTTTGGGTTGTTAAAGTTTTTCCTGGCATTGCCATGCTTTCCTACCCGAAATGATGGCATGTTCTTTCATCAGGAGGATATTCTGATGATTAGCACCATAGAAATGTGAATAAGAAGTAAATAAGATCTGTATGATGCATGTCACAGTGAAAGCTCAGAACTTAATGAGATTTTCATAATTTAAATTTACAATAAAACTAGTCAGTTCGACAGTTATGGCCAACTGCAGTGACATGGCAGTCTTGAAGTCCTCAAGATCATCTGTTACAGAATTCAAACCATGTTTTCTCTTGTTAGGATAGACATACATAATTATTTAAACTCACAGTAATAAAGCTATAGTTCTCTGGGCTGGTTGACAAAGGACCCATAATAAAGGAGAACTAATCCATCTTAGGATAGGGATAGCTAGCAGAAAAAGATTATACCCTATCATATATTATTTCTTTCGCAGGATCCTTGCTACATGCAGTCCATAGGGTGAAAAATGTTAATTGAGATGGTGTGGGACTAAGGCTATTGTCTGTAGGGTCCCAGCCTCATTAGCTGCAAAATTTGGAAAGTGTGGAGGGAGCAAATAAAGGGATTTCAGAAAGAGAAAGTGTGGCCTAATATTTAATGCAGTCAAATACCACCCTGAAGAGCTGGATTCTTGCCTAGCCTCTGAGCTACTCTGTGATGCTGAGGTTTCCACAGGGGGGGAAATGGCCCTGCTGTTGGTGTAAGAGCTGGCTGGTTGCTTGCCAGGAGATGGGATCCTGGGGCTTGGGTCTTTCTTCCTGCTGCTTGACAAAACTGAAAACTACGTTTCCCTGATCCCAGGGTGATGGGCTACACAAGGGGAGAAGGGAGCACTGGGGCCACTTTCTGGCATTATCCAGGGTGTCAAGGCAGCAAGCCCGCTCAGGTCAGTGCCATGGATCTAGAGATTGTCCTGGAGTGTGTGGAAGGTCACTTCCTCACACAGCTGGTGAGGGAGCCAGCCTCCCCAGCCAACTAGGGAAGGCACCCCGCTGGGCTTGTTGTTTGTGAACAAGAGAAGGACTTGTGGCTGATGTGATGGTTGGAGGACATCTTGGGCATAGCGATAACAAAATATAGAGTTTTCAATTCTTGGAGAAGTAAG
>NW_009217478.1:0-242 GCF_000690835.1 Fulmarus glacialis
GGTCTGCTGCCGCCGCCGCTCTGCACGGCCACCGTGCCAGCCGCCCCTCGGAAAGCTCCGTCTGCCCTGAGGGGTGCGCTGGCTTGCAGACCGCCCTGGGCGGCCACCCAACGGCTTTGTGACTGGGAAGGGGACTAGGGGGGTTGAAAGTCCTTTTTTCTCTGTCCCCCACGCTTCTGGGTCTGTCATAAGTTACACTGTGCGTAGGTATGAAAGCAGAGGCCGAGTTACACCCCACAGGG
>NW_009217478.1:273-40561 GCF_000690835.1 Fulmarus glacialis
GAACTGGCTACTCCGTGGTATAGGAAGTCAGAAACCCAAGTTGGAAAAGTGCTTCAGCCCTGTTCTAGTTTTTAGTAGTAATAAGCCTAAAAATAACAAATATTACTTAGTCACCACGCCAAGCACAATGACTCTGAGTAAATGATAGGAGCCAAGTTTACTCAGTAGCATGCTCTTTATATAAAGGCTGTTTTCGGAAGATAACTGTTCTGTGAAGTGATACAGTTAACTACTAATATTTAAAAATTATCTAGTGCTTTTAATTTTTTAAATTCTTCAGAAATTGCAATATGCACAATGCGGCAGGCATTTTCTTTTTTAAAAAAATAAAACTGATTCTGGAAAGTGATGCAATAAGGTGGAGTGACTCGTCAAGGCAGTGTAGTCAATCACTGACAATCACAGTTACAGTGCCTTATCCCTGATTGTCTTCCTTTGTCTGATTCATTCTGCTTGTGCAGATTTACATCTAAAATGTTTTAAAATACTTCATTAATCTAGTGTATCTCTTTTAAAGACATACATATTTGGGTTCAGAGCTGTAAATCCAAATGCTGCAGAATTGTGTCCATGTGAACTGGCAAGTGAAACTAACTGAAAACCCCATTGAAATTTGGCTTGAAAGCTTTTTTTGCCAGTCAAAGGCAAATAGACTTGTTTATTATGAAATGCATAGGTTTACAGTATCGCTGTATTTTGTAGGATAATTTATATGAAATACTGGAGATTGTGATTTCTCTGTGAATCACACAAGTGTAACTGTCATAAAAGCTGAACTGCATCCTTAGAGCAACTTACTTAGAAATTAAGTAATTTCAGTCTTTGAACAGGAGGGGAAAAACTGCTTGAAGACAGTGGGTAAAATCCTTTCTTCAGTGAAGTTAATAGCAAAAAAAAAAAAAAAAAAAAAAAACCAAACCAAAACACAAACCACCAAACCTTCCCCTCAGTTTTAAATTCACTAAATTCAGTCTGTGATAGGTTTTTTGGTTAGGTTTTTTAAATTTTTTTTTTGGTTAGTTTTTTTAATTTTTTTTTTAAACTGAGTAGGTTAGTTACCAGATTTATCTTTTTGTATCAACGTTTCTAAGTTGCTTTATGAAGCAGGATGTAATGATCTCTGTAGAATCATTTATATAAAAGTTGAAGGCACAATGTCAATAAGACTTAAGAGGAGCAGCTGAGGGAGCTGGGGTTGTTTAGCCTGGAGAAAAGGAGGCTGAGGGGAGACCTTGCCGGTCTCTACAACTACGTGAGAGGAGGTCGGAGCGAGGTGGGTGCTGGTCTCTTCTCCTAAGTAACAAGTGATAGGACAAGAGGAAATGCGCCAGGAGAGGTTTAGATTGGAGATTAGGAGAACTTTCTTCACTGAAAGGATTATCAAGCCTTGAAACAGGCTGCCTGGGGAAGTGGTTGAGTCACCATCCCTGGAGGTATTTAAAAGACTCGTAGATGTGGCGTTTAGGGACATGGTTTAGTGGTGGATTTGGCAGTGTTAGGTTAACGGTTGGACTCGATGATCTTAGAGGTCTTTTCCAACTGAAATGATTCTATGATTCTATAAAGGTTCACTTGGATCATTTGGATTATTTACAGATAAAGCTACATTGACACTTGACACTTTGCAGCTGGACTTTGTCACAGAACGCTTGGTTTATATCTTTCAACAAGTCATTTAAGTGCTTTGTGCATGATTTGCCTATCTATAAGATAGGTGTCCTGCTCACCAATCAAGGCGGTATAAGTTTCCTTGGTATGGTTAAAACTTCACAAGATTAACTGAGAAGGTTCCTTCTTAAACATACAATGTGCTTGCACACTCTTACCAGGAGAACCTTATTGGTTTTAGATATCTGTTTGACTAATGTTCTCTTAATGTTTTCATTTGCTGTCAAATTCGCTGTAGGAAGTTGCAAGCTGTTGTTTTTGATGATAGTTTCTCCTTATTACTTTGTTTTAATTTATTTATTTGCTTTCTCATCACTACTGCTTTGCTATACATAGCAACAACAATTTTCCTACTTAGAGAGTAGGATGTAAATGCCACTGAAGACTGGTAGCATCTTGCCAAGTGACAATTGGAGATGTTACTCAAACTGCTCTTTTCAGTAGGCCCACAGAAATGGGCACCTGCCTCTTTGCTAAGCGCAGGCACATGTAACTCCCTATAGTAAAGTTTTGTGTCTTTTAGATTGATACCAAATATTTTTTAACACTGGCATTTTTGTTTTGTTTTTGTACTTAGCAAGGTCTCAAAAGATGGCAGAAAGCTGGTCTTTCTTGGATACTTTTGAGCCTAACTTCAGGCCTCTGGTAGTAATTGAGCTTGCAAAAGGCACCAAAGAAGAAACCATAGAATGGTTCACTAAACGAATTGTGGACAAAAAAGCAAATGGAGGTGAGTACAGTATGATCTTCTGTAACACTTTGAAATCAAATTGGCTGTCATGAAGACATACAGAAAATTAGTTTTCAGGTGATTTGTGGTTTAATTATTGTTTAGCCAATCCCACTCCATTTCGCATTTTTGAAGTCGCTTAATTTTATGTAAGAGTAGAGCATCATGCTGGTGTCACGAAAATGTAATAACTGAACCCTGTTAATCCAGTTATTAATGAAAATATTGGCTTAAAGTCATATGCCTGTTGAACTCTAGAATCCTTCCATTTCTGCAGTGAAACCCTGCTAACCTGTCTTCCAACATAGCTTTGATATCAGTTTTTATATTAATTGTCTAGATCATGTTTCTCTTGTTGCTTATGAGAACATTGTAAGCCTTGCCAAAATGAAGACGCGTCACATCTACTATCCTGTCCGCAAGACTTGGTACCATGTTACAGAACGAAATTAAGTTAGCAGGAAGCAATTTAATCTTGATAAATTCATGTTGGATTTTAATTATCTTTTTGCTAGCTTGTTGGCTCTTAAAAAGACAATATTTCATTACTTGTTTTAGTATACTTCCAGGAATTGAAGTTAGGCTAATTAGTTTGTAATTCCTTAAACTTTTTTTTTACATTTTTTAGAAAGGCATTATTTATGGCTGCTGTAGCTTATATCTTATGGTCAGTAATATTTCTGTGGCTATTGGATTTGTGACTGCAAACTTGCTTTCAGGCCTCTGTTAGGTAAGTCAGGGATGTTTCTATTTCAAAAGTCCAGTTTCCGTAAAATGAGTGGAACTGTTTCCAGAAGCACTAGTTACTTACGTGATGTGAGCATGACAGGAGTAGATCCAAACTGTCGCCATTGTTCCAGTTCACTGGCTGTGAGCGCTTCCACAGAAACAGGGCTAAATCAGGGGGTGACTGCAAGATTCTCAACACCACACGTGAGGTGCTGTTGAAGCCTTAATTCTTTGTGCCCTTAAAAAGATGCAGCTTCAGCGCTCCTGATAACTAGGTCCGATATGATGGATGCTAAAATACTAGGTTTTTGAGATGTAATTTTTATGTATTCTCTTCCTTATTTTGCCTTTCTTTACTTTAAAGGTGCACAACTGCTGGTTAAACCATTGGTCACGGAAAATGGAGATGAAAATATTTATCTAGTTGGAGCTTCCCACTTAAGGCTGTTGCTGGGAGCTGAAACTGTGGGTTTGGTGAAGGAGTGTAATGATAACTCGATGAGAACTTTTACATACAGCAGTAGAAAAAGTTTCAAAGATTTTGCAGGTAAGCAATTTTAGGGCTCTTTGTCATTGCAAAGCTGTGGCTAAAGATTATAAGCAATTACACTGTTAAATCTTTCACAGTCTTTCTATTCCTAGGAATGGTAACAGTGAACAGAAATAGGAAGAACAAGCCATGATAAAAATACTCATTTTTACCTATGGAAATTCAGATCATATAATGAAATTAATTTTTTTTTTTTCTTTCACATGGCTTTCACTTTTTGCTTGTGTTTTACTTTATGCTTTTGTATGCTCCAAATAGTCTCTTATTTGTGTGATTTTTGTTGAAAATAAGACAAGAAAAAATAGGTGATAAACATGAGTGCAGGATTAACAATCAATGTTATGAATTAACATAGCAATTTAATTTCTTATTAACACCTGTGAGCCAGTTTTGAGGCTTATTATCTTATAAATAGCTGGAGAAAATAGAAATATTTTGCTCTATTATATTTACACATCAAACAGAATTAAATAATTTAGTAACACTACAGAGCCATTCAATGGAATTTGGGCATGATTAGCAAAATCATTCCTTTTCCTCTTTTATTTTAAGGAGGTGCCAACACAGTAACATTTTCTTTTAAATGTACTACCTGTAAGGTATTTAACCTCCCTACAGTGGTAGAACTCATTTTGCTCTCCAGGTAAATACTGGAGTTCCAGCTTAGTCTTGCTAATACTTTTCATGTGCCTGTTTCAGTGATGCCTTTCACCGCATTTTCAATATAAAGGTTCTCGGATCTGTCTGAAACAATAATAAAGTTGAGTTTTGTTGTTCGTTTGATGCCAGTTTATTCAACACTGCTGCTGTGTTCAGTAACTGTTGCAGTGTCTTTTCTTTTGTGAACTTGCTTTCCTGAAATTAGGAAGCCTTGAGAAGAATTGTCAGTTGCAAAGGTGCCATTTTTGTTTTTCATGCATTTACATTCTTAATGCTGATCTGATTGTCATTGCTAACATTCTCTAGTAGCAGGTGGAACTCCAACTACTGTAAACCTAAAGGATAATTTTTGCTGTATCTCCTGGTCTTTTTTCTTTTTTAAAATACTGTCTGATCAGAGGATAAAATAGTTGACTATGCTTACATGAGGTGAAAAATGTGTCATCTACAAAAGAAACCCTGCAGCCTGTGTTGTTTTACTAATACTTCTAGTTCCCCAGTTTAACTGATACTATATTCTTTGTATTAGAAATTTGTTGTTGTTTTAGTTTCTTTCTTAGTGTTTTTAGGGCCATCACTATAGTTTCTTATTCCTAAGGGGAAAAAAATAATCAATTGGTCATTATCTCAAGGAAACCAGACTCTGTTTCCTTGATGATAAATTGGTGGGGTTGACAATAGGTTTGTTGCTGTAGCTCTTCAAAATTTGGGATTTTTTGAAAGGTTTCTTATTGTTTTACCTTAGTTCTGTATTTTTATCTGAACTAATTATCATTATGTTGTATGGGCAATAAAGAGCAAGATACTGTGATATTTGGTGTGAAATGCTTACTGAAAGGGAGATTTGTCCTGACATCTCACTGTTTTTCGTTATGAAAATACTTCAGGAACTGTATGGCAGAAAGGGGTATGGAGATTCTGAGACTGGCAAATAGTGGATGCTTAAGTAAGAGTCTTTCAGCAGCGCAGGAGTATACTTGCAGGAGTATACTTGCTAGTACCCAGCCTCCAGCAGTTAGTACTTCAGGGGTGTCTTTGTCTCTTGATTGATTTGTTCTCTTAGTTCACCTGGGTAGTCAAAAATGCAGTGGCCAACATGTGCCAGTTAGAGAAAACTTCTTCCCAAGACATTTATTTTAAAAAGTGGAGGTTTTGCTAATGGATGTTGATTGGCAGTAATTGTCACATAATTTTTTTTTTTTTTTTTTATTCTGGTAATTTTTGATAGTTATTTGCTGCCAAGGTTGTCTTCCTATGCTGCACAATTTCATACTACCTTCTTTTTGATTTAGATGACAATCACAATTTCCTTACAATGGCAGAATGTCAATATATCGTCAAACATGAACTTGAAAATTTGAGAGCTAAAGATGAAAAAATGATCCCTGGATATCCTCAAGCAAAGCTGTATCCAGGAAAATCAGTTGGTAAGCAATGTAGTTTGCCTGTAACTCATTGCGTTGACGTAGGATAGTGTTCATGGTGAAAAATACTTAATTTTCTTGCAACGAAGAGAAATCCTTCAGACATTAAAGTCCCACTATTTTAATCAACTTTGTTTTCTCACCGCTCCACAGCGATAGGACAAGAGGCAATGGATGCACAGTGCAACAAGAGAAATTCTGAATAGATATTAAGAAAATATTTTTTCACAAGGACAGTAATCAAACATTGGAGCAGGGTTTTAGAGAGATTGTGGTAACTCTGTCCTGGGGGACTTTTAGATTTGACTAGACAAGGCCCTGAGCAGCCCAATGTAAGCTGGACCTGCTTGGAACAGAAAGTTGGATCAGATGACTTCCAGAGGGCCTTCCAACCTGAGTCTTTCTGTGGGGCTGAGACTCTGGCCTTACGTTCTTTTCAGCTGGATAATTTTCATGTATATTGGTGTCACCCATTATTTTTATAATTAGTGCCAAAAATATTTGTTTTTAAAAAATTACTTAATGATACACTTGGATTGTCTCTGTATAAAAATACTGGAATAAGTAACAGTGTTCCAGAGGTATAAATTTCACAATATGAAGGAAGGAAGCTTTATTTCATTCATTTGATTTCATTTATCCTCCTCTCTGCTTCAAGAGCTCTCCTTTTCATGGGAGAAAGAAGCAAGGACAGCTAGTGCTATTTTTATGGTAGCTGGAACTAGTTCATGGCAGAGATGCTACAGTTTCTTAGGAGAGTCTATCTTCTAATATTTGTATGTCCTTTTAGTAACAGTGTCTTTATTCATTAGTGTTGGTCGTTGAAGAAACAGATCTGTGCATGTCAGTGGTTCAAGAAATGTAAATAAATGTAGATGTCAGATGAGTTTACATTGGTAATTTTTAAAATAGCGAAGGTATTTTTCTAGTTATGTCAAGTAGATGCCAATGGGAAATGGTAAAAAACTATCACACAACTTCCAGTGCCTCCCCTCTCCTGTTTTTGAATTTATTTTCTTTTTTAATATTTCTACAGCTGTAACTTCCAGTGCAGTTTGTTAATTGTTTATCAACACAGATAGTATTGCTTTCCATAACAAAGTTAAATACAAATTGTGGAATATTTGGTTTGTTTGCAATGAAGATGTGTTGTAATTTGTGAATTAGTAAATTGATAATTCAAAAATGTTTTTAGTATCTTTCCCATAATTAATACAGCAATGGCTCTTCAATTTAGTATTTTGTTTTTGCTATGTTTGTTTGATTCGTTGTGCCTTTCTTTGCTCAAATGCAAGAGCCAGACCTTTCCCCACAAAGCTACACATGGTATTTCTGTTCTGACCTGTAGCACTTTCTGTTATTCAAGCTGCAGCTGATTATATTGCAAACCTAATAGTTAATAGATGTAAAAGGGTTACTCTTTCTCTTCAGCACACTCTTTGTAGGAATAGGTAGAACTGCTCTCTATAATGGATAATTTTTAACTAACATGCAGATATTTTATTTATTTTTAGGATTTAAATGCTAGATTTATTTCAAAGTAACTTTAGGCTTGCTAAGTACATAATATAGCCTGTTTGCTTGTATCAACTTCACTGTTCTTTGAAGGAGTACTAGATACCTTTTTTTTTTCCCACCTCCCCCGCCACTAGTGAGAAGATTATTGACCAGTGGTGTTCTAGTTCAGATTTTCCCGCTGCATGATAGAGAAGAGTTGAAAAAGCTCCGTCACAGCTGGTATGGCCGAGTCAAAGTTGGCTATCAACCTTTAGGTATGTGAACACTTACTCCACTACAAATAAAGTGCAGGGTTTCTTCTGGAGCAGTTTTCTCTTCGGTTTGTGTGAGAAGACCAAGGGTCTGTCCTAACTTCTCTTCCAGCATTTAGCCTCTGTGGAGGTGAAACTCCTATGTGGAAGGTAAGTATTGTACAAGTACTGCTGAAGGGAATGTCTCAGCCTGGGTGTGCTCTCTGACATGTTTAAGATTTCAATATACCTTTCCATCTATTCTTTAGTTCTTTGAAGGCTGGCAAAGCACAACTAGTGCTTTTTGGCCCTGAGCAGGCTGAAACAAATTTGTTTCCCAGGTGTACGTATACCAATGAGAAGCTTCAGAAGTTAGGTGTCACTCACTGTTAGAATTTGTTTTTATACCAGATGTCTTCCATGCCATGCTAGCCATCGCGCTCTACAACTACCTGAAAGGAGGTTGTAGCGAGGTGGGGGTTGGTCTCTTCTCCCAAGTAACAAGCGATAGGACGAGCGGAAATGGCCTCAAGTTGCGCCAAGGGAGGTTTAGACTGGACATGAGGAAAAATTTCTTTACTGAAAGAGTGGTCAGGCCTTGGAACAGGCTGCCCAGGGAAGTGGTTGAGGCACCATCCCTGGAAGTATTTAAAAGATGTGTAGATGAGGCGCTTAGGGACATGGTTTAGTGGGCATGGTGGTGTTGGGTTAACGGTTGGACTTGATGATCTTAGAGGTCTTTTCCAACCTTAATGATTCTATGATTCTATGATTCATTGATAGATTCAGTTTTCAAGAATGCTAGTGTTTTGGGTTTTTTTTCCCTCTGGATATCCGATGTTGATATGGTAAGTATTGAGATATTTGACTTCCCTACCATCTGAATGTATGTATATATGTTTATGTGTGTATATATATAACATAAAAAGAAATTCAAATGACCTTCTGAGTTTTTGGAACATGGGAGAAGGAGGAACAAAAAAGCAATAATATTCATTGTGTTATTTAGGAAAAAAACTTGGGTTAAGGGATTCGTGTAAAGTCAAGTTTGATATTATGCTGACATCTGTGTTAAATGTAGTCTTAATTGATTCATTTTTCTCTGCAGATGAGATACGCTGCTACTTTGGCGAAACCATTGCTCTCTACTTCGGCTTCTTAGAGTACTTCACATTTGCTTTGATTCCAATGGCTGTCATTGGGATTCCTTATTATGTGTTTGCATGGGAAGACTATGACAAATATGTGATGTTTGCCACATTCAACCTGCTCTGGTCCACTGTGATACTGGAAGTTTGGAAGCGGATTTGTGCCATCATGACATACCGTTGGGGGACGCTGTTGATGAAACGACAGTTTGAAGAACCAAGACCAGGCTTCCATGGTGTCCTGGGTATCAATCCTGTCACTGGGAGGGAGGAACCAGTGTACTCAAGTATTAAGAGACAGATGCGGATTTATCTGGTGTCCTTACCATTTGTGTGCCTTTGCCTCTACTTCTCACTGTACGTGATGATGATTTACTTTGACTTGGAACAGTGGGCTCTGGATTATCATGAAGAGAATGAGTCTAATTTTAGCAGCTTGATGCTGTTTGTCCCCAGTATCATATACGCTGTTGTGATTGAAATTATGAACCGTATCTATCGGTATGCTGCTGAATTCTTAACATCATGGGGTAAGAAAATTTTTTATTCTTCCTTAAAGTTAGAATCCCAAATGTTTAGAATTTGTTTCTTTGTAGAATATGTTACTGTGAGTTCTTGTTCAATGGAATGCTAAAGAAATTTCCTGAAGTAGATTTTTTACTGCGGGGTAACTTAACTTCTTACATTTATTTTGAGTATTCTGAGACTGCAGTTTCATGTTTGGTTTAATTTGGTCTGAGTCTAGCATGCCATCAAAAGGGGTAATCCTGCCTTCCGCCTCAGCCTCTCTCTGCCTTTGGTGCAGAAGTCCCCCTTCCCTGATTTAGCTCTTTGTTTGGCTATATCGGCCATAGTGCTGGCAAAAGCGGTGAGGTGAGATGGTAAGGATGGGAGCTCAGAGGTGGACGTCAGGAGGGACCGTCCTGGCAACTTGCATCCACAACCTGGGTTTGCTGAACACATCTTAGTCTACTGATACATCTGTGCAGAGGACAGAGGCACTGAGATACTGGAACAAAATCTAAAAACATCAACTAAGTGCCATATGAGAGTGAGTGTGTGTGCTATATATATATAACAAAGAGATTTCACATCCTTACGAAAATATTTTTCTCTGGGTATTCTCAGAAGAGGAGGAATGTTATAATTGTTTTCCCTGTGTGTGACTTATTTAACAGATTGGACCTTATGTTTTGTAACCTAACATAAGGATAGTGAAATGTTAGTGTTTATTTTGATTTTTAGCACTTCTACAGACAAGTGCAGTCAATTTCAGAGCAAGTTAATAGATGAAGCTAATGGGAAGTTAAGTGTTTTGTGTAGCTCAACATGGCACGCATTTACAGGACAGAATCCAGGTTACTAAAGCTGGAGGCCCAGAAAATTAACCTAAGAAAGATTAAGCAAAAGGGAGATTGATGCAGAAGACAGAAGAAAAAGAGTTGTTGAAGTGGGGATTGGTTATGCATGCCAAAATGATTTGCTCAGCAAATTCAACTTGACAGCAGCAATAGTAAAAGCAAGCAATTTCTTGATTTGTTTATGACTGTTGAAGGGTTTTATTTAAATAATGACTTTCAAATTCATATCTAGGTTTCAGCTGACTGTTTTGTTTCATTTTTTTCACTATACTGCAAGAAAAAGCCTTTATGCAAAATGCCCAGTTGTGTTGATCAGGTAAACTAACATGTCTTTAACAAGTAACCCAAGCTTTTTTTAACCCAGATTTTTTTGGTGTTAAGCTGATGTTTTGTATTCAGCAGCAACAGTATTTATGTAACTCACTACACTGACAGCTTGTACCTTTTCTGTGCTACCCAACCCGTTTTTGCTGCCATGCTGTGAATAGGATGAAGAGCTCATCTGGCTGTCCTACCTCCTCTCTCACCTGGCATATTTTCAGCTAAGATCTGACTTAAACAGATAAACTGGCAAAGCATAGGAAACAATCTGGGGTATTTTTAAGCACACCTCTTGCACCCATTTATCATGAGAACTGATCGTTTAGTGAAAACTGAAAGTAAAAATTGCATTCAGTCCCCCGAGTACATCTTCCATGTGTCAGGCCCAACTTCACGCTCTGTCAGAGTAGAACTCTGCAGTTCTATCCTGAGCAAGGTCTGTAGGTGACGGTCTCTCCTTTCAGCATTCTTGACACAGCTCATGCTAGTGTGCTGCCTCCTCATTCCATTACTGCTTAGCCAGGGCTTTAAAGGTACAATCTGACAAAATAGCAAAAAGAAATGGGAAATCTCCTGTTCACTTCCATTTCCCCCCCCCTCTAGTAACCAGCCTTCCTCAAACATCAGCTTCTGACAGTTTATCTTGAATAAACTGAAAATCTTAATTTTAGAATGAGTAATGCATCACTTGAACTTCATGCACTCTAGTCTTGCTTTAGAGCTTAGGTTCTGGTCTGAATTCCTTGGAGATGGATGGGAATATTTCTGTGAGCGTTTACTGGTTTTGAATCAAATCTGATATTGTTATTTTTCATAATGTATTCCAGTTAGTTTTGCATTTGTTTTCAGCCAAAAAAAACCCAATAACTAGGCACATTTTTTTAAGTGTTAAGAATGATGGGTGGTTTTTCTGTTATAAAACAGCTCTTCTGAGAAAGATGTAAAAGGAAAAACCTTTGCAGTAGAAAAAATACAGAGTTGTTGCCAAAAATATATATGTCAATATTGTGCATCAGATTAGCTTTATAGGTTAAGTGAGGTACTGGTACAGTATAAATTCTTTTTGCCATAATGTGTTGAAGGAACTATTCCCCATAAACTATTAGTTAAGTAATTTTTAGGTGGAGGAAAAAGTCTGTTTACTCTTTGTATAACAATGTCTAGTACATGAGAAGTGCTTCTGCTGTTACTGATTAATAATTTTGTTGGTATTTTAGAAAATCACAGGCTGGAATCTTCGTATCAGAATCATTTAATTCTGAAGGTTTTAGTGGTAAGTATGTAGTATAAGCAGCTTCTAAGATGATTTAAAAAAAAGAACTTGTCATGTGTTTTATTAGTGCTTTCCTAGCATTACCTCACTGACCTACAGTTTTGTTCAAGGCCAAATACTAGCACAAATATCAGAGTAAGCAGGATTTCTGTTGTGGTTGCAGTAACTGCTAGACTGTTTTAGATGCCTCTTTTTATAGTGGAGAATTGGGTTTTTATTTGTATTGATTTGTTCTTTCATTAGGATTCTGCATATGTAAGTTTTTCTGTTAATTGATGCGGTCCTGTCTTCAACTGGGAACTATTCCTTTCACTTTTTGCAAGATTTTATGGTAAACCCATATTTTAAAAAGTTCATGTATTAACTATACTAACATTCAGACAACCAGTCAGAGAAGGCTGGAGATACATGTCCATCAGTCTGCTCCTATGCAGTTTATAGTATATACTGATCTCTTTACTTTGTGGCTCTGAACAAGTAGCTTTTGCGTGTGTATGTATATATGTTTGGTTGCTCTTTTAGGTGTATATCCAGATACAACACTGATTCTAAGGAAGTGTACTGTAAATCTTGAATTCCCATATAAGATGTTCAGTAAAAGCAGTTGTAAAGATTGGCTTATTTTGAGACTTAATCTTCTTGTTTCCTTTTTGAAAAGATCGTTCAATTCTTTTCCAGAGTTCCCTTTTTTTTGTCCCCTCAAGTCAGCATGCTGCTTTATTTTTTTTTTCATAATCTGCTTGTTATCCTTCTGTTACTGGTAACGTCTAGAGCTAAAACTCTTGTACGTATCATTTATAGCTTTGTCTCTGCCTTTTTCCAAAAAGTAGCACCCTCTCTTTTTCGCTATAGGAAATTTATGTAAAATAATTTAAAAAAATATAAAATGTCAAATGTAACACCCCCCCTCCCAGGTTTCACTTTCAACCTATGAGTGGCTCTCTGCACTCCCCAATATTATCTGTGTCATCCATGAGCTCCAACACTGATAGCAAGGAGGAAAAGTTTTCTCCTACTTCAGAGCTTGATTATGATTTTTCAGGTACAATACTGTGATTATGTCTCATTTTAGAAGCAGGCAGTATTTCTCTTGGCGTAAAACTTCTTGAAGTGATTAAACATGAAGCTCAGCTAACATATATCGAGGAACAGTTGTACATACTGAGAAATACATCATCCAATGTATATATTTTGATAAAGTATTTCTTCAGGGAAAAAAAAAATCATTACCCTAAATTAAGATGAATACATCCCTTTTATTGCATTACCTGTGGGGAAACTGCCAAAAGATGAAAGTTAAGTAGAAGGTGATGTGTTTTTAATGTCCACATTCCTTTGTGCTTTAGGAAAGTGTTAAGCTTGTCAAATGAAAATATGGGTAAGACCAATATTGAAAATGAGGTTCTTCTAACCTAAGTTTTAAAAACGGTAAAGAAAATTTTAATAGACAGTTTACATCTGCATGGAAGCTATTTAGTCAAGGTAACTGTTAAATTAGATAATATTCTGCATTTGAACTTTTGCTTGAGTACTAATAGCAAGTATTTTTAATTGCAGTTCAACTTCTTAAATTGTTTTGCATCTCTCTTCTACATTGCCTTTGTGCTGTTTGATATGAAGCTTTTGAGGCAGGTGAGTTCCAAGAACATCTTAGGAATGTTGATGAATCTGGGCAAATAAAGGATTGATTGAAATAGAACTTTAGTTTTTAATTGTTTTTCTAACATATATATAAAATACATTAATTGTCGAGTTAATATTTTCTTACAAATCCAGCTTCCGTATTTCAGTTCCTCTAGCACAGCTGCAGAATCGTAACAGAGTAATGTAGAGCAATTCTTTCGCTCCATGTAAATGAGGAACTGTTTTCAAATAAATTGATTATTCCCTCACACAGATGAGGCTGGAAAATTTTCATTTCCTCGTTCTTTCCCTTCATATTAGAAAATGGCTTTCTCTGTAGTGTTCTTAATGAGACACTCTTGAGGATAGGAGAATGATTAAGTTTATGACTACAATGAGAATAATTAAAAGCAAAAATAATTTGTAGTTGGTATTTGAAATCAGCTTTCTGTTGTTAACATCTTTTGAACTCAAATGCATGAAAATTGGGTATAAGGAAAATATTTTTACTCTAAGTATAATGAACAAAAAACCAAGAATTTCAACTTGAAAATTGAGAACTTGAGAATTCTGTTCCTCTAAAGAGATCTCTAGCAAAACACTTGACAAATCTGTATCAGACATGATAGTCATGACATTTCCTATACTTTAAGATAAAAATCAAGAAGGAAAAAAAATAGAAAAAAATACATTGTTTAGCTCTGTTATGGCGCTGCTATAGGTTAAGTGGACATTTCATTGGACTTGGTGTACGTACATCCAGATCCACAAAATATTTAGACGTCTAACTCCTATTTTGTCCTTTTCAGCACAAAGCAAGGAATGAGAACTAGAGCAGCTATACTTGTCGTATGCTATTGCTAGTTTTGTTAGGCTGACCTTCTTTTGTCATAGTATAACAATTTACAGTGTTACTAGAACACCAAAATTGGAAATGGTCATAGGTTTATTACAGATCTATTAATTTTTTTCTTTTTTTTTTTTTTTAATTTAAGAGCTTGGCCACTTTGCTGATAACTTCGCAGATCCTTAATCAGTTTGCAGAATCCTTGCTTCCTTACTGGCTCCAAAAGAGACATAAGAAGAGGATGAAGAAACGCATGTGTTCTCTGAAAACAGATACAGACCTGTCATTAGTTGAACAAGTCAGCTTGGAGAAAGAAATGGGCACCTATTTTGTACGTTTTACTACAGTAAAAGAACTAAAAGTTTTCTGGGCTGTAGTTGACACAGACATCAGCCAGTGCAACCTAGAATATTCCTGGCTGCCTGGCCTAGCAGCTTATTTCCAACTTCATCAATTTTGCTAGTAGTGTTGTTTATACAGCTATATGGTGCACTGGATCAAGAAACTTATACAGTGCAGGATCCCAGTTACACCAGCACATAGGGGTAGGAACGAACAGCTGAATCTGGAGCTACCTAACCCCGTATCACTGGAAGTATTTGTGTAATATGCCCTTACTCTCCAAGGGTAGCCTGGAGGCTACCAGGATGAGTAGCATGTCATAGGGAAGGGGGAGGCTGTTTCTGTTTTAGATTGTTCTTGCGATGATACTAGTTTAAACTGTCAATTAAACTATAGCCTGAGGGAGTGCGCTCTTGTCTGGGTGGGGCCAGAAATGGAGAGTGCAGAAGAGACCAACCAATACTGCTGCTAGAAGCTCTTGCTTCTTGAAACTACAGCTTTGGTGTTCTCTATTTTCCTAGTTCCGTTCCTGTCCACCTCCTATCCAGTACAATTTACAGAATAAGAATTTTATGTAGATAGCGTACCTTTTATGTCAATGGTAGAGAACAGCAGTTTGAAATTTGATATCAATACCATATCAGATTCCTTTCTTCCTGCATAAAGTGCCATGAAATGGGAAGAGGAAAAAGAAATACTACCTTTGCAATTGAAAAACTGTACAAACGTTAACACTTGCATTCCTCTGGGAAGGTTGGTATTTCACACATTTTGTATAAGGAGAGATAGATTTAGAGAGCATGGCTATCTTACAATAGCGAACACAGCAAAAATCCTCAAGTTAGTCTCTGTCTGAACTAGTAAATTGGCACAGTCCAGCACTGTGCCTGCGAATAGACCAGCACAGCTCCAAAAACTGCGTATCGGCATCAGGCGTTGATATGCCTTACCAAATAAGCTCTACCTCTTAGACCTGAGCTGAGTTCTGATTCTCAGCTGGCACATACAAACCCAGTGTGATGTCTTTGGGTCACATTGCCCAGTGCTTCTTGTGTAGAGCTGGATCAAATGTATCTGCACCTGTTGTACCATTCTGCCCTGAATAATTTTCCATGGGGACCCAACAGGTCAATTGTAGAGTTATGACTTTGCCTTGGAAGTATCCACTGCTAGCCTCAGTTTCAGTGCAAGGTATTGTGTACTCAAGGCCTTAATTTTATGTTCGGTGTAAAGATTTTAATTATGCTGTGCTTGTGAACACACAATATTAGGTCACTGATTTGTTCGCAAGCAGTGAGCTGTCAGCAGGCAAGAGTATTTCTAAAATTAAATCTGTCACAAGGGGGAAGCATTTGACTATGTTCAGTAACTGAGGAGTTTTGCAGGAGTCTTGACAGAGTTCAGCATTTCAGGCTCTGCTCTTTTCTTTTCCTTCCTTCACTTACTCTTTAACATTTAATTATCTTTTTTGTTTGTCCTCTTTCTCTTTCACTTTTCAAATCTCCAGCCCTTAACCACGTTTAAGATGTAAAAACATCCTACAGTCATTTTTTAATTATTATTTTTTTAAATTTCTGCTTCTCTCCTCTAATTCATTTTCTCCCTGAATTTCTTTGTTGATTCTGTTTCCTTGATGCCATAGTTTATGTGCTGCTTTTGTGGCTGACGATGGCACACTTTGGAATTTCTTTAACACCCTATCAGACTCCTCTCTTCCTGCACAAAGTGTCATAAATTGAGTAGGAGAAAAATAAATACTCCTTTTCTTTTCATACTCTGCTGTTCTAAAAGTCAATAGATACTGGACAAGGAAATGAGAAGAAAGATGTGAGGAAGTAGTGGGAATACTGTGCAGTTACCAGAAGGAGAGCACAAGGGGAAGCATTGCTCCCTGCCTGCAACAGTCGTCTGAGGAAGTGATAGCAGGGACATATATGTGACTGCCACTCCAGTGAGTGATCCTGCACAAAGATCCCACCTTACTAAAATTCAGAGTTCATGCAGAACATTTCTGTGGAAAAACCTGAATGGTTTTAAAAGTTAGGTAGCTCCTCAGGGTCTGGCCTGCAGATCAATTTGTCAGACCCAGCTATACTACACAACTTAAAAATGAGCTCAAGTGAAGAATGCAGCTAATGACTACCCTATGTTGATTTCTGAACTTGCAGGCTTCTACTTCCTCTCTCTGTTAGCTAGAAAAAAAGCACTAGGTACTGGAGAGGCAGTCAGTTTAACAGCTATAACCAGCAAAAAAGATTGGCGAACCATGTGTCTGATGTATGGAGCCAAACCCAATTTTAAGTGGTCCTTGTAATAATCTCAGTTACTGTCAAGTCTTTATTTTTAATATCTCATTTTTGAGAGAAAGGAATATGTGTGTGTCTGGGCAAATACCATATAGCTAGATCCCAGTTTAACTTCTTCATGGTATTTCACCATCCTTTGTTCAGCGAACACCTTTTCTGTAAAAATGAGTTGGTTTTGTTCTTCGCTTCCATAAATAACTGCTTGCAATCATAGAAAACGATTAATAATACTACAAAACTAATATGCAAATATGCATAATAACCTACCTGTGAATACTTAATCAGTATTTAAGTACCCACGTTCTTAGTTTAAATATCAGGTGATAGATGTGTTGCACATTTGCCAAAATAGGGGGTTTTGTTTGCATTAATTGTTCCTGTCAGATGTCAGTGTTGCATTCTGTCATTTCAGCCTTCAAGTGGGCCACTAATTCTGACTTACGTGTTTTGAAATAAATGAGCAGAAATACCAGAAAAGAGTTGCCTATCTCCCAACCTACCTTTCTGGTTAGGTCTTTCATGGGCAGCCTGAAATACTAGGACTTTTCTTGTCACAATGCTCTTTAGGAAAATGTTCTGCCAGTATAAATGAATGATGCTGTTTTCCTGTCCCCCACTGTTCCTTCTGTAACTGTTTCACTGAGATCATCAGGAACTTGAATAGGATGAATATGTTTATGTCATTACTTCATGTAATAAGAAGTGTGACTGTTGCAGAAAATGCATTAGGCAAAAGGAAAAACCTTGGCCTCCCCTTATTAAGAAGTTTTGAGTAATTGAATAATTCCAATTTAACTAGATGTATTTTTTTTGTTGCTGTTTTCTACTGCCAGTCATTCCCAAACAACTGATTTGGGATGAGGAAACATGTTTACAACTGTATTGTTAATTCTGTGTTTCTTCATATATTTCTTGTGGCTTAAAGTTGATCTTATTTTTGCTTTGTTTTTCAGGGTACTTTTGATGATTACCTGGAGTTGTTCTTACAGTTTGGCTATGTGAGTCTTTTCTCATGTGTTTATCCACTAGCAGCTGTCTTTGCAGTGTTAAACAACATCACAGAGATATATTCTGATGCCTTAAAGATGTGTAGAGTTTACAAGCGGCCATTTGCAGAACCTACAGCAAATATTGGTGTTTGGCAGGTAATTTTTGTGTGTTTCTTTTTCTATTCATTTGTTTTAAAAGAGATTTCAACAAATGGATTTAAGCTGTGTGTTTGACCAATCAGCCGCTTTTAAAGTTTAGTAGGTACTTTGTTCTCTTCAATGCCTTGGGATACTATCTGTCCAACTACAGTGTTTTTTGTAGGGTTTTTGACCATGTCTTTCAGTTGCCTTTGAAAAGAAAATAAATCCTTCCTTTAGTCCTTGTATATGTATGTATTGTAGTCCTGTTGCAACTGCAACAAAGCAAAGCTGCCAGATACTGCCTAGTACTCTTTACAGCCAACATGTTGTATAAATGGTAACATCTGATGCAATCTCAGAAGCACGGAGCTCAGCAAGGGTTTAAAAAAAAATGAAGATAGGTAACTACTTGGATTCCTAAGCCATGCTTGGCTGTGTGCCCATGTGATTACTGGTACTCAAGCTGACTAATTTTAAAATAACCTGGATCTGTGAGTAGGAGATGGACTTTTCTGCACAACCTGAACGTTGTAGTCTAGCTAAACAATTTCATGCTAGTAATACTGGCTTAAGGATTTTCTGTCCTCAGTCGTTTGCCCATGCAATCATGCTAGCACCAGCTAGTTTGGAGCCTGCTGAGTATGCTGCATCAGTGAACTGATTCTGACTAAAAATAACCCTGTAAAACTCCTCCAAACCCAGAGGTTTTTCTGAAAAGAAAGAAGGCTGTTAAGTTGCATCCAGAGACTTTAGCATTCTGTAATAGCAGCGGCCTGATAAGGAGTGTTAAGTAGTTGGAGGAAATTTCTAGGGGATGATCCATATTCTAGTTTTATTTAACAACTTTTCTAATTATATGTAATGAAGACAAAGGGCACGATAAACTAGTGGATTGTTTAATTTGGAGGGGTTGTAAATGTTGGTACCAAATGAAACAAATGGAAGATGAGAGATGAAATCGGGAAACCTCAAGTGAAACATACTGTAAAAACATGCAAACCGAGTATTCTGAGCAACGTTCATTAGACATGTATATAGGTATTAATGAAGTGGTCTTATAGAAGTCTTTTAATATTAAGTCATTAAAATGCGTAAATTATAATCTGATAGCGTTTTAACATCTGATGCATTTTCTCAGTCCAAATCTATGCTGCCAACATAGATGGCAACAAAACGGCATAGCTGCATTGACCAGTGGTATGACCACCAGTTAAATGAGGCTGTGATCATAAGTCCCAAGCGTAGCCGCAGGTATATTAATAGCATTTGGTTTTGCTAGAATAGTTTGTTTCAATCTAGGGAGCAGGCTGAAAAACCGTAACACTAATGGTACAGTCACGTGGGGGTTTTTATAGTGTAGGTTTTTAACTAATAGTAGAAATGCATTTGCTTTGTGAATAAAAAATAATGACTTAAAACTTTAGTTATCTGTTTCTTGTGGGAAGTTAGAGCATTGGCTGAAAGATTTCTCTTAAAGGAATACTGGAATTATTTAACAGGTGAACTGAGTCACCACCAGCTTGTTGTCAAGGGGAAAGTTACTTCTGCTAATTCATTGTGACAATTGCTACAATTCAGTATCAGTCTTTCTCATTCCAGCGAGGATCTTGGAATAAGTAACCATTATATTGCAACAGCAATTGTCACGCTGTAGTAATATTTTCAGGCATTTTGTGGGAGCTCTGTAGGCAAAAGCTGCTTAGACTTGTGCAATTTTATGCGTTGAAATGTAAATCTTTCTTTCAACAAATTTCAGCTTGTATAACTGGTTGAGGTTTAAAAAAGGCATTCTGAACCATCCTTACATTTTCCTATGACTTAACATTCAGACAAAACCTCCAAAACCAGAGTGTTTGGACTATTAGTTTCTCTAGGAGTTTTGCATTTTTTCCTTTATCCTGAAAGAAATTTATGTTTGGGAGTACAACTGCAGATGAGTGCATATTCTTTTATGTGTTCAGGTTATGAGTCATGAAGATACCAGGGATAAGACTGCTTTCCTGTCCACTTTTTTCCTTTAGGATTATTCCAGATTTTTCAGGAGGTGATTTGGCATTACCTGTATCTAGATTGTTAGTGTTAGACCTCTCTCAAGGTCTTTACAGTACTATGGAATTGTGGAAGAATTCTGTTTAACTTCTTCACAGCAAATACACATACAGGCACATAGAGAAATCATATTAGAGAAAAATTCAAGGTTTCCAGGTGGTCTTTGTGGTATTGCAAACCCTGTTGTGGTCTTGTCCTTGCCTGTTCTTAAAGCTGATGGAGTCTGGACTGTTTGCCAAACAAGTTTTATATCATGGAATTCAAAAGATGAAGGAAAATAAAAAGTTAAAATAATGGGTCTTCTGAGGATTTAACAAAGAGAGAGGTATTGTCCAGAGCAATTTGGGGACTGGTAAATTAGACATAATAGTCAAAACTATAAATATATTTGTGTTTTATTTCAGTTGGCTTTTGAAACTATGAGTGTAATATCAGTTGTTACTAATTGCATACTGATTGGAATGTCTCCACAAGTGAATGCCCTTTTCCCAGACTCAAAAATGGACCTTATTCTGACTGTGGCATTGGTAGAGGTAAGTCTGCCTTCAACAGTGCATGTGTTTTAGTAGCAAATAACATGAACAACAGTGGAAATGATACCAGGAAGTAGACTTCCCCCCTGCCTTGTATTAAAAGGAAATGAAGATTTCCCTATCAAAGAAGTGTTTCAAAATCTTGCTTTTTGATTTCTTCCTTTTCTGTGTTTTCATGTACTGTGAATGCTGTTGCCATACTTTTCCATACGTTCCCAAGACACTGTGTATTTGTTGCTTCATGTATTTCAAGAATTTAATAGTGCTATTTCAAGAAGCAAAATAACCACATTTTTGTGAACTGGTTATTTCTCTGCTTGGTTTGTGACCCCAGCATATCTTATAAAGACCTCCTACATAATCTTGGTGGATGTTTCCTGTAAGGCTTTTCTGAAACAAGTATGTATGATGACTATAAATACTAATGATTGTAACAGCATTTGGGTTTCATCTTTTCCTAATTCTATGTAGTAAACACTTGAGTGTCATTCCTTTTCAGACAAGGAGGGATGACTATGGGCATTTTATGTAATAACTGAGATTGCAGGAATTTGCCCTTATGTATCTTTCTTTCGGAGCTTTCTTGTATTGCATTGCCTTGACTTTCATCATTATGCTATTTTAGCTTTTAGGAACTGGATTACTTTTCTTGTGGTAAAAGGTCTGGGTTGTCTATGTGTAGTTGTTAAACTGCATCGCCTTACAGAGGTGCAGCAGGAGCACATACTTCTTTGTTGTTGTTTTTACAGGTGTTAAGTGTTATGCAATGAATTATGAGCTTGCTTTGAGTTTTATTTTCCAAGCCTTAAGGTTCGCAGAGTTAACTCTAAATATGAATCATGTCAACTGGTTTACTGAAGTTCGAGTCTACAGACGGCCTGATGTATTCTTCTATTATGCGTGTGTGAACATTTACGTTAACCTCAGTGAGGTATTTTAATGTAAAACTAATTTGGCAATTTAAATGTAATGCTATAGTTCATTACTGGGTAACATATCCAGAGAGATCATGTTATGAGTAAATGTAAGCAGTATGGATTTATGGCATCTTAAAGAGATGGGGCTATTTTTGCCTTTGCTTCCTGGGTATTTATTCCCATCTTATCTGTTTTAATGTGAAGCTGGCTACGTGGTCTCTAGGCAGACCTCTGCTTCTTGGTAGGCCATAGGAGAATACCAGTATTTTTCTCTCTGAATTTAAATTCTGCTTATATGCAATCCTTTAGATGGCAGGAATTGCAGCGTGGTAATTAGGTAGCTCTTGGAACTCCTTTTTAACAGTGTATCTCAAATTATCTATATATGCTGTGGAAAGGGAGATTGAGAAAACAAAGGGAAGAAAGTTTGAAGAGAAAAGGTAAATTAGTACTGAGGGGAAGAAAGGCAAAACTGTTGTCTTATACCGAGAAGCAACGTTGGCGAAGACTGCCGAGCTATAATTAATATGTGGATGAGCCAGAGGAGAGGAAAGGCAACCATTTGGTTAAAGAAAAGTCAATTTTTCTTTTAATTGTTCTTCTTAGTAAAAAATAACCAAAACAACCCATACTGTATTTGGCAGAAAAGGTCTATTTAAAAAATAGTTTTAATCACAAGTATCCAGTATGCTTGATACTTTTAAGTATGCTAGCCTGAAATTTTTTTGGCTATTTTTGTGTTATTACAAACTATTTATTGTCTGACAAAACACAAAGACACAAAACCAACATATGAGTCTTACAGTACTTTTCTGCAGCATAAAAGCCATGTGATTTTTTTGGAATGTTGTTGGTTATAAACAATTCCAAAACTGTTCAATGTGAAATTTAAAACTCTTGCAGTCTCCTGAGGGACAGTCTTTCAGTACATTTTAAACAATATTTAACAACTTCATGGGTGTGGGTTTGGGGGTATTTTTGGTTTTGGTTGTTTGTTTTTTTTTTAACAGAGTCAGAGAATAGCTCGGGTTGTACAATCTTGCAAGAAGTTTTGTAACACAAGTTATGAAGTTTCTGGAGCCCAAAAGAGTTCTGCAAAGTGAAACACATTTTATATATAAATTTTATTTTAAAAAACTATATGAAAATGAACACAACAAAAATGATTTTCACTTCTGTTGAAGACAGTTTCCATTGTGTTGACAGTTAAACATGTTCTCAGTTACAGAAATGATTTTTTTTTTTTAATTGGTGGTTATGTTGTAAATATTTCAGGTTAAAACATTGATTACAAAAGGTAGAAAGAAGGGAGGATTACTAGATGCTGTGGGACTATGAACAGCAGCAGTATGGATTTATAGCAGCTTAAAGAGATGGGGCTATTTTTGCCTTTGCTTCCTGGGTATTTGTTCCCATCTTATCTGTTACACTGGCACTTTCTTTTATCTGGTGCATGATGAATCAGATTAGGGAATTGATCTGGGAGAAGCTGTCTGACCCGGTTCACTGGTGAAAGGGAGCAGGGCAGAAGCAGCTATGTGTGGAAGACACACAGTAGTGCTGTAGGTTTGTGCTGCATTAGATTTGTGGGACTTTGCACCGAGTCTTTCTCCTGTAAGTATTACAGGAAGATCCCTAAACTATGAGAGGAGCACAAATCTTATGTATTGGCAATATCCCTATGCACCTTTACTGTATTTACTAATGATCAAAACTGTGCATTTCAGTTGTAAAGAAAAATTCAGGAACAGAATATATGACATTAAATCTCTAGGACAAAGGTGGTGCTTCTAAAGTACATCAGTGTCAAGGTAGGAAAAAATTCTGTCGGATGTGTCAGGGTGTTGATAGAAAAGCATTTTAGATCGCCTAGTAGAGATTCAGAAACGCATAATACAGGTGAGTTATTTTACTTTCTGGTGTTTGCTGCAGGTGAAGATGAGAATTTTACAGTATGTTTATGCTATTTTGACAGCAGCGTGGCAGGCAGTGTGAAAATGTTAAGGAACACAAGAAATTTCTTTTAGTAGGCTATGTATACTTTCATATGTTCAATTGATGGGGTAACCTACTTAAATCTTGCCTGTCATTAAAAGATTTTTATCAGGTTTAAGTAACTGAGACTCCAGCTGAATATTTATATATCTGTTTGATGAAAAGCTAAACAGAGAAAACACTGTTCTTACTGAAGCCAAGCATAGGTATTAGCAATGTCCTGAGGTTTGGTGTTTTTTTTTTTTCCCCCAAAAAAATATTAGTGCTTTTTAATAATAATACCAGTACTCTTCAAATGGAAACATGTTTATATGGCAACGTTTGACATCACTCAGTGCAGACGTAGTGAAGAAGTGTGTGTGATGTTCTTGTAAGCGTTCTGTACCCAGCCTCTACAGATTTATACAAAATAATTTTTTTTTCATTAACAACACTAACTCTACTGCTGTCTACAGTTTTGGTGGGAATATGTATTCTATCAGCAAAGTAAATGCTAATTAAATAAAATAAAATACTGAGCATTTCATAATAAATAATGGTAAGCATTAAAATAATAACATTTAATAATAACTTTTAAGTATTAAAACAGTGACTTTTTTTGAACAGTTGACCTATTTTCATCAATCCAACATCTGCTTCCATGGCAACGTGATTTGAACCAGGAGCAGAATCATGAAACTCCCCTCTTTTACTTATGGATGGATGCTAACTGAGTGCAGCAAGTGCAGTTTTCAAACAAAAAGAAGTAGGTGAATGTCCTTAAAGCGGGAAACAATAAGCCCTTATTAACATAATTTAAAAATAGTTATATCCCATAGTGTTTAGTTCTTCAGGCTTTACCATAGACACATACTTCTGGTATGAACCACAGGCGCAAAGTAGGACATTCCAAGCAAGTGTCTGTGCTTGTGTGAAACTGTTCCCAATCACCTCTGACTTCCTACACTGATTTGAAAAAAAAGAGGAAATAACTCTGAGTAAATTTGGTGAATAGTTGGGGGAGCGGGTTAAAACAAGGTGTAACCTTAATTCTGCAGTGCTTTTTTTATTTTTCTTTGAAAATTGTTGAGAAAGAGTTTTGTTCCTGATGACTATTTATTTTTAATGTAGACTCATAAATTCAAAGTATGCTAATTAAATCAGTTTCAGGACTACTCTGAAAGTTTAGTCCAAGACACCAGTATGTACAATTCTTATTCATTTTTTTTTTAAACAGTACATCAGTAGGGATGTTTTGAAGCAATAGCTGTAAAGTACAGCTTAACATGAATGTATCCTAATCTCCAAAAGTAACTCGTTGTGTATCCAGCACTCAAATGTAGTAAACTAATGGAAAGCTTTTATGCAGAGCTGCACTTGGCCTGGATGTTTTACATCACATCTGGGCATTTGGGGATTAGCTTGAAAATACTAAGTAATAATGGAGGGCCCTCTTCATAGCTGTAGTATAAAATCTGACCTTACAGTCTACAAATACGATTTTGGGAAGAATGTAATCAGCTCTTGTATAGATGAAAATGAGGACCTTAGTGTAAGGACAGGTCTAGCGTATTTGTAGTGAACATGGCTTAATAAACAGTTGGACCATGTGGATTTGATTTCATGGAGTCATAACGATTTGAAAGAGATTTAAAATTTAAAAGTCAGTCTGTGAGAGATATGAGTGGAATAAAGGAAGTAACCCTTTCTTAAGCTTTGTTTTTTCTGAGTGAGGGGGAGCTGACAGTCTCATTTATCAAAGGCTGGAAGGCAGGAATCGTAGCCTGTTAATAAAGCTGAGAAGTTAGTGGTGTTATGTTTAGAAGTGTTAGCTGATCCAAAATCAAAGTGGTTGAGAGTTGCCTGGTACATCTGCTTTTCTCTCTAGAGTTCCATTTTATTAAGTGTATTTCTTCATCAAAGGTGTGTGTCTACAATAGAAGCTCTTTGAGCTTCTGGTGAGCGCTCTTGATATAATGGCCCCAACACTCAGTCAGCTCAGCAGTAAACTTGACAATTGTTTCTGAAATGGTGTGCCAAAGAAACTGGAAAACACTACCAGAGTCGAGCAGTTTGGATTCTAGTAGATGAGAAGGTATATTTATCATCTGGTTCTAGGCATCATCGTACTTTGCTTTCTAGATAAACTTGGAAATTAGTAAGTAATGCATCCTGAGTGCAGTTGAAGATACTTTTGAATCCACTTCCTGAGCAAAAGCAATTTTAGGCAGCTTGTTACGTCAAAATTAAAGTCTTTTCCCTTTATTTCCTTTTAAAAAAATACTTAAATGTTTTGCAACAGATTTCAGTGCTATATGTTTTTTCCTGATAGAGCTGGTTTTTTTTAATTTTTATTTTTTAGGAAACAGTACTAGCTGGCTTATTTCATAGCAATAACATACGTGACTCCATTCTGGCAGGGTAGAAGTGAGGCATGGTTCTGCATGGCATAGTGTTCTGCAAGTGTGGAGCAAACAGCTTTATTCATGTAGAATTCAGGAGTTTGGGATTTAGCAGATATGCAAAATGCACTTGCATATTGGTCAACTTTACGTAATAAAGAAACTGGAAGAAGATGCAGAAAAATAGGCTGCATCAGCATACACACATATATAAATCCATTGACACTAATGGAGTTACAACAGTGCAAAGCTGAAGCAAAACAGTGAGGGAAAGTTCACCACTTCTCTGGGCAACCTATTCCATTGTTTAATTGTTCCCACGGCAAAGAGTTGGTTGTTTTCTTATGGCAAGAAAAAATTTCACTGAAGCAACTTGTGGCTCATGGCCTCTTGTCTTTTCACTGTGCATGCTTGTGAAGAGGGCACCTCCGTCTTCTCTAAAACTACCCATTAGGCATTGGGAGACCGTGATTAAATCCTCCCCACCCTCCCAAGCCTTCTCTTTTCTAACTGGAGCAAAGCCAGTTCCTTCAACCTTTCTTCATCTGTCAGGTTCTTCAACCCTGTAGTATTGGTGGCCCTCCAGCAGGCTCCCTCCAAGTTTTCAATGTCTGTTTTCCAAGTTGCCAGTGGCACTTTTAAAGAAACAAGGAGTGCTTTTCATGTGGGCTTATCCCTTTAGATCTTTCTGCTAGTTGCAGTGTGTATTCTTTCTTTGTCCTCAATCTATTTGCTCTTCAATCAGAGAAAATAATTTCTGGGAGCAGTTGTACAACTCTTAACTTTCTTACTGCTGAAATTTTTTGGCAACAGTCTCCAGGTACCTCTCTTTCCATGCTCTAATTCTTTTCTGTGGCAGTGTGTTTTTTCCATACTGATATGCATACTTATATGCATGCATATATACCACATGAGGGTGTTTCGTTTATAACCTGAGTAGTTTGTCACTTTTTAGGTGTAAATGTAAGGAGTACTACTTACTGGTAAATATTTGATGTGTGGTTTAAATTTCTGTCTAATAGTTAAGTGTCTAGGAAAAAAATAATTGATTATTTAGCTATAATGAATAAGTTTTAAATAGGAAGTTCTACATGAGGCTCTTTTTCTGAAATGTTTCATGGCAAAGTACAAACCTTACTGATAGCTTTACGATTCCTTTTTGAGAAAATACTTAGCAAGCTTATTCATCAGGTATTTTATTTTAGTGAAACAGATATCCTAGCCAAGACCTATCTATGCTTGCACTTGTGACGAAAATAGGAAAATACAGAAAAATAAATAGAAAAATGCACTTTATGTAAATTGTGCGATTATTTGGTTCATTGATGTATACATACATAAAATAATTCTGCAGCATTACTAATTCTGAATGTTAAAAAAGGTTAATCCAAGCCACTGGTGATTTCAATTAACGTATTGTTTCTGTTCAAGAATACCTGTACCTTACCTGTGAACATATACGTAATAGGTATACATATACATAAGAAATCTCATCTAAAAGTCCTCCTTTAAAAATCTGACGTGTATGTTTTCATTTTTAATATCATACACAATAGTAATTTGATTTTTATATTCTATGCTGGACAGGTAAGCCACTGCAATTTGGTTTATTCCTAGATTTGCAATTGTGAGCCATACAAGTAGTTTGATATTTTAATTTCAAGCTGAAACTCTGGCAAAAATTACAAGAAGATGCTGAATATCATTGGTATAACACTTAGTGGAAGTTTCTAAAGGTTACTGTAGTATAAAGACTTAACAAAGTTTACTGATTCTTTAGTTTACTGTTTACCAATGTTTTAAGAATAAAAATGAACTCAAATTTCTGTGCATTTTATACACATTGTACTTTGCAAAAGATTCTTGAAATTGTAGGTTTAGTTTGAATATAACGTTATGAAATATTTTAGATAAGTTATCTTCTGAGTTACAGGGGAACAGATTGTTCGCAGGGTTTTTGCTCACCTCAGTGAGAGTTTAACCTTTCAGATGCTGGGAGGATTTATGGATTTGTCTTTATAAAATTTTGTAAACGCTTGCTGCTGAATCAGACTCCTGGGACCATATCAATGAGGTTAAAAAAAAAAATTACAATTGTGCTGGTTGTACATTAATATGGATTATGTTTATTTCCAAAATCAAAATTTATCACAGATCTTTTTATTGCCATCTACTGGTTCTTTTGAGATATTCATTCTGATTTAGTGTAGATTTTTGGTCACTTTGAATAGTAAAGATTAATGGCAAAAGCTTGTCAGAATGAAAACAAACACTGAAAAATTCAAAGATCTAAGTAAGTTTGTAGTGGCTGGTTGTATTCTGTAGCTTTCTGCTAATATAGAAATGAAAATGCATATTAACATCTATCTATTCTTAAATAGTCCAATGGCTTTTTGAAAGTCTCAGAATTAAAAATGGTATTTGTGCATTTTCCTATTTGTGAGTCATTTTAATTTGTTCCTCCTTATTTTCTATTCTTTTCTCAAATCCTTCCTTTTTCAGATTCTCAATTTGCCATGTTGGAAGTTGAAAAATATTCACACAGATGAATGAATTGTGCTGTTCAAGCCATATACAAACACTGAAATGTGTTAAATATGTGGGTATGTGTAGTAATGTGTAGGACAGCAAGAAACCACTGTATTACATCAGGTTTTTCAACCCTGATAACTGAAATGTTTTGATATATTTTACTACGGTGTCTACCCCAACTGGAGCATTGTACTTTGACTCATTTTCATTCTTCACTTTAGGGTGACACGATTCAGAATGCGATTTTTATCTTTAAATAAATACATGTCTTGGTTGTAAAGGTCAGACTTGGTGTATGAAATACAGCTTTACTTTTTTTTTTAAACAGATTTTTTTTTTCCAATTGAACTAAGAGTATGTACAAAGGAATGGCTGAGCTAGGTCAGATCATGGGTCTATCTAGGCCAGAATCCTTTCTGCAGCAGAGGCCAAGGGGAGAGTGTATTAGTATAGCCAACTATGTAGTCATGCTTCTTCAAAATTAATTTCCAGGATCTGGTGATTTGCAGTGTAAATCTTTCTAAGGAACTGTCTCGTTACTGAAAATGAGCTGGCCAGAGCTGCATATGAAAGTGTGCAATGCTTTTATACAATGGCATATCCATTTTTTCAAAAGAACTTTAATTATTTTATAGTAAAAAGCTAGTTAAGCAACTAATGTTAATACACTCTTAGCTTAATAAGCAATCATCATATGTATTAGTTCTACCCTGGATTTTTCTAGCTTTTCTTTGCTCTTTTTTCAGTTGTCTTTTCTGTGTAATAAGGACTTTTAATTCTAAATTGGATACGGCCAGTGTGGGTGTGACGTTATAGTGGAGGTGAAGAAATGGGTGGCACAGGATGCCCTCTCACTGGGAAAGAAAACCTGGGAGGTGTCTTGGTAGAAACAATGGTAGCAAAAAGGGAATACTCTCTTCTTGCTGTCAGCCAGGTGCTAGTTAGCTGAAATACCTGAACTTTCAAGAAGGATCACAGCAATGCTTTAACTCATGTTGGGGTCCTTTCAGTAAGAAGCAGAAATGGGTGTGTCTTCTGGAATTGTGCCATTCCTCATGAATTTAACATTATCTGATAGATACTACTGTATTTTTAAACCATGCATATACTAGGAAGGTTGGATGGGGGAGATACCTTAGGAATTCTTCCTGGAAGACAGCATATTCCTTAACTATGCTAATAAGGGCTTCAGAAGTGTCAACCTGGAAAAACAGCACGAGAAGACTGAGTAGGAATATTTTTTCTGTTCCTTCTGGGACTGTGCAAAGCTGCCGAAACGACAGAACTTCAAAAGGGAAGATGAATAGAGAACAGATCTTTGGAGACAATTACAAGACATTTTAAAGAACTTTATACATATCAGACTTTCAGATCTTTTTAAAACCCACTTAGCTTAATATTTCCCACAAAGAAGTTTCCTTTAATGTATAAATATGGTATTTCCAGCTCAAGCCTGATCAGGATGTATAGCTTCTTTGCTGGCAATTGGAAGTCAAATGGCCAGAAAAAAGCCAAGTTAATACCTATCAATATTCATTGTTTACCTTCCACTTGATTAAGATTAGTAATTGTTTAATTACAAGGTAGAGTATGAACATTCAAAGCCTCCTGGCTTCACAACCATTCCAAGCTTGGCTTAGCATTTCACGGAACTGAATTGTTTTGTTTTGTAAATAACATATTAGTTTGTTCAGTTAAATTATTTAAATAATTTTCTGCAAATGTGATATCCGTAGCTGCCAGCACAAGCCTGAATAATGGCATTTCCTAGAGAATAGGTAGAGCTATAGGATTCAGATACCATATTTCCATACATATGTGATGCAGTTTGCAGTAGTGTTTCTTTTTATCGTTCTTAGTAGAAGCCTTCCTTCTCAGGGACTGCGATGTTCTTCCCGTCTCCAAAGTTTTATAAAAGTTCTTTGTCTAAGGTGGTGTGTTTTGGTTGGTTTGTTTGGTTGGTTTTTAAACTGTGTGTAGCATTGGAGGATAAATCCAATTCATCATTTGTGTCCTCAGATGATTGAGAGTGAAAATGAGTGGCTCTGAGCGGGTAAAGGAATCCAAAGGTAGAAAATGTGGGGTTTGCACCTGCAGTTGGAAAAGAGATGGAGGAGATCAGTAAAACTGTCTCCAAATAGCAGGAGAAAGCCAGTCATATGTGTGTTGGAGCCTCTGTATTGCCGATTAGATATAAACACCTCTTTTCAGAGAGAGTCTTAATGATGTAATATTATTGCTTGCATGTTTTCCAGTTACAATATTGCAGAAGAATTTGCTTTTCATTTATTAAGTTTTCTTTGCAATAACTTCTAGCACTCTGGTTTGGAGTGTTAAGCCTTCTGGACTGACTTTTGTATTCATGTTGTTGACTTTGTTACACACCTACTCAGTATTGTAAATGTAATTAGTAGTCATTTACTGGAAACTTGTAGCATGAGTTCTACAGTCTCTTATTTAAAAATGAGCTAAATTTACTGCTATAGTTTTTCCCCTCCTGACCCTCTTTATCAAAAGTTCCAAAGCATCATTTGCTTTTTAAAATCTGGGTTTATTTAAAAAAAAGAAAAATCCCTCTGTTTTTTTGTTTGCTTGCTTTGTTTTGTTTTTGAAGTGCTGAGAACCACCCGGCACACTTAACTGAAAACTGATTTTGGAACTCAAATTGTTCAAGAAAATGCAGTACTGGACTGAAAGGCTGTAGTATAGAGTAAATTTTTTTTTTTTAATAGTCTCTGTGAAAACATTTTATTAAACACAGGCTGAAGATGGTCATGAGTCATGCTGTAAAGTAAATGTCAAAAGAAGTGGGGCTTAATTCATTTTTGCATGGAATTTTTATCTTACACTGGAAGGAAGCATCAATCCAGAATTTCACTCTTCTGATCAGAAAGAATTAGTGGAATGATGTGTAATTTTCAAAGGGATTTTTCATTAACTGTGGCAGTGTGCAAGCTGCCTGGTATGCAGCTGCTTTCTATCCTAATACCTTGAACAGTCCTTTTGAAGTCATGGGAGATTTCTAATGCATGCCTATAATCAGCTGAATCCTACAATGAATAATACAAAGTAGATACAGTTAGAAGCTGCTGAGAATTCATAAACCGTAATATGTTTGATCAAGGTTAGTTTTAGTCAGAGGATTTGTCGTAAGATAAAAAGTAAGTGTGTGTGTGCATGCGTGGTATAGGGATTACAGATAAACCAATATCAAATATAAGGGTATCTTTTATTAAACTTGAAATACTGAGTTTGCGATACTTGAGTTTATCCTGCATCTCAGTGTATTTTTTCAGAAGTTCATAACCGCTGCAAATTCTGAGTGAAACATGTTTTAAAATCCAGTGAAATGGGAATAAACAGTTTATTAAAGGAAATGTTTAAATTTTTACTGTTACAGCTTAGCAAATAAAATTATGGAATTCAAGTACCTTCTTGTTCTTCTAGCTTCTAAAAAGCTTCATTTTTAAAGAAGACGGCTATACTAGGGGTAGTTTGTAACAGATAAATTATTAATTCATCTTGAAGAATAGTATGTTGGAAAAAATTGAAGTGTTAGTTTATTCTAACACTGGTTGCATTTGGTAGTCCTGCTTTATTTTCTGTGTAATTATAGGAACTGCAGGAGCAAGAAGGACAACTATAATGAGTATTAATGTGACATCTTTCTAGTGGTTTTCATGCCAGTTTAACAAAATAATTCTGGGGAAAGTGTATTACATTTTTTTAAAAGCATAAAATGTGTATGTAGGGAGGATTTGACGGTTAACTCCTTACATTCAAGTAGGGAGTCCACAACCCAGACTATAGGGTGTCCCTTTAAGTACTCCTGTTTCAGTTTCATTCCCTGTAATTACAGGAGACCATAAAATTACTTTTGAATTCTGACTGCAAACTGTCCTTTAAAAGCCAAAAGCACAGCCAGTAGTGGGAATGGGATGTGGCCAGATTCCTCCCTGTGGAGACAGCAGGTTGAAAAGTGACACTGGTTACCATTATGTTAATAGGTTCATGAATTGGTCTTTCCTAAACTTGGATGGTCCTATCATGGCCAAATAAAACTGACTTTGGATATGTCAGAAGGAATGAGTGAATCTGTCTTTTTAGGACTTCTAGTTTGGATTATTTTGGCGTGTATCTTGAAAGCCACATGTAGCACAAAACGTAGTAGTGAGGTAGTATTGAGACTGCATTTCTTTGACAACTGTATCAGTGTGATTGAAATTGCAAGTTCTGAATTTGCTGAGTATAGGTAGAGCCTTCTACCATTTTGTTTTTCTGTTTTTATGAATCTTTCAAGTTGCTCAGGCATTCCAAGGAATGTCAGGTGCTGTGATGGTTACACTAAGCCTTCAGTACCCAGAAAAGTTAACAATAACAGTTACTGAAGAAGAAATGTTAGGGGTGCACCTCCCCATATGGATGCTCTGTTATAATATTATAATAATTTTATTCTGGTATAAATCTTTAAAATGAGAGGTTTAAAATCTGCGGAGTTTTTAGTCTGTTTTCCATGTCTCCTCCCCTCCTCCCTAATTGTTTCTGAACGTGGAGTGAGTAGCAGTAGTGGCAGCTTGCTCTTCCCTCCTGCCCCCGCCGCCAATGTAGATTAAACTCTGAGATCTGTAGTTACAGTTTAAATACAAAATAATTTGTATAACAATGGATCAAAAGCTGTACGTTGTAAAATGTCTTCTAAAGCTGAAATGTAAGAGTACGTACAGCTGTATGATATATTTCTCAAATTTTAGCTAGGGAAGCTATATGCAAGAATGGCCTTTCTAATAGAAACACTGAACAAAAAGGGGGAGGAAACCCAGCTTCCTTTGCAATGTCACATTGTATTAATAATTGCAGCTGTATCTTGCTTTGCTCAGCTTCCCTCTGAAGACATCTGAGCTGCAAAGATATAACGAGCGATAGGAGCATAATCGTACAAGCCGTAAAAGAGACAGATGCTTGTTTTGATCCCACAAAGCAATTGTGGCTAATATGTAGAAAGTTGTATTGTGGCTTCTTTTTAAAGTTTCAAACAAAAGAAGCCGCCTGTCTTGTCATTTTCCATTATTGCATTGTCTAGACATTCTGCCTTGGTACAGTAATGTTGATGCATTTCTGCTGGTGCAAACATGTTCTTATGCATGTGTATACAATTTCCAACATACAATGATAGTTTAGATTTTTTTGGCAAAAAGTCAAGACTTTGTGTTTTGTAGACCCTGTCCTTATGTTTAGCTTATCTAACTTTTCTTTCCCTGCTCTGAACCAGGATCATGTGTGTCTTGACCAACCCTAGGAAATGTGAGGTTCCTGGCATGGAGGTTTTCAGCCTTCCAAAGTAACCTATGCATGACCTTTCTCTTCCTACAAGAAAGAAAGTTAGAAAGCTTTTAACCAAAATCTCCCAGACACTAATGAAGCTGACTGCTATTTGTAGTACAGAAGAATAACTGGTCACTGCTTCCTTTATGAGACCTTCAGACTGCTATGACTTCCTTGTCTTCTGTTTTCTAAACTGCATGAACTCAAAAAATTTTTCAGCTCTTCCTAACAGGTAATTTTATTTCAAAATACTGGTTTTTATTCTTACCTGGGTTGTCTTTTTTTTTAATTACGGTACCTGAAACCAGATACAAGTGCATAAGCTTTACCACTTCTCAGTATAGAAAAGTTCAAGTGCATCCTATGTTGTATGTAATGCTCTTTTAACATGTCAAAATTTTTGTTGTCTTTTCTGCAATGACCTTGTACTGAATCTATCTTTTTTTCTGAGTTGGTGCTATACATCTTTCACTGTATAGCTGTTTGTGTTTGTTTTTACTGAATCTCATCTTGTTCATTAAGACTATTTCTTCAGGTTTTCAGGATCGCTGGGTTCTAATCCTGTTCTTCAGAGCACTTAGATTTCTCCTTGCTTGATACCATAGGTGCAGTTCTTAAGCAGGTTTTCCTGTTCAGTCACCAAAATTGTTAATGAAACTGTTGAACTAGGATCTGATCCAGCACAGATATTTGTAGGCCCCACAGGATAGTCCTTCCAGCTTGACAGTTGCTAACTATTATTGCTGGAGGGATTTTCTTTTCCAGTCAGTTGTGTGCTTCCCTATTCAGTAATTTGATTTAGAGTGTTGTGAGAGTGACACAGCTACTATCAATCTTGTCAGAGTAGTTACATTTACTTTTACTGTTGCTTCTTAACCCATGTTTAAGGTTATATGCATTTCTGCACTGGTTTCATTTGTGAATGGTTTTGCAAGGAATTTCAGAAATATACATTGACTTTTAGAAATTGGTTTCTAGCTATCAAACAAATTATTCATCTTCTGGCACTGTTCTCTGAATTATAATCAATTAGTGTTTTATCAAGGCATGGGCATGATAGGCAAAAATCACACAAAAAAAGGTTCATGTAGGCCAAAAAGTTAATTGTTTTTTGTGTTGATAGAGTTTTGTTGACACTTGCATTTCCAAAGAAGTCTTCATTTTAAATTCTACCTGGTAGGCTGCAGGTTTATCCTGGTGAGAAAAGGTAAGGGTCTATTCTGTGAGCTGATGGTGTGCCACGGTTTCCTACGCTCGCCTCTACTCAGAACAGAAAGTAAGTCTGAGGTGTTTTTAGGTAAGCAGTGTTTTGTGGGAGGTGATTAGTGACCTCTCCCAGCATAGTCCCCTTCATTATAACAGCATGTGAGATTGCAAATACACCAAGGTACTGTCAGTGAGCTCTCGAATCATAAAAAATATAGTGAAAGCTCTGATCTGGCCAAACATCAGATAATTCTGTTTCATTAGAACTGGTGAATATGTGCAAATATGTACCAATTCAGAACGACTGAAGTATGAAACAAATTTCTTTTAGTGTGTACAGTTCCTTTGGACCATTGCTCACGTAATAACAATTTGCTGGATTACGTTAAAGAAAGAGGACAAGTATGTGGATGGGAGGTTTTTACCTATTACTTGCTAATCTAAAATATAGCTATTTTATTTTAAAACTAGATAGCGTGCTAGTCTTCTGTTAAGAACTGGTAACATAATATTTAGGAATATTTGACAGTGTTAAGTCTGGCAGTGTTTGAAGCTGAGTTGCTATTTGAGATAAAATATCTGATACATTGGCAACATTTTGCCAATCATAATGCAAATCACTGCTGCAAACATAGATCAGAGTTGGTGGTGTTTCTGTATTTAAAAGTGGAGAATAAATATACTTAAGGAAGGGAGAGGAAATGCAGTGGTTTAGAATGGACAGAACACAACCATTTACTTACTATTCTGGTAATCGAAGGATTTGATTAAGTGCTAGTGTGTGGTGGAGTTTATTATCTATGTATTAGTATACTGTTTAAAAAATTTGTAAAATCTGGAGAATTCTGTGACATTATGCTAAATTAGTTTTCTATCTTTGTTGACAGTTCTATTCTTTGTTGATTATTATGTTTTTATCCCTGTATTTAATAACCAAGCCACACACTCATGCTTAAGATAAAGTAAGCTTGTCATCTTCAATGACTAGCTTTCAGAAGAGGTTATAGATAAGCCATTAGCGGCTAAACTTTAGTTATGAGATATTATGAGACTAAGATTTTTATCCTGGAGAGGAGGTGCATAGAAATTCTGAATACGGTAGGTCTCACGATTATTTTACCACTAGAGGGCTTATTTGTATAACAGTGAAAAGTGTGCTTGAGAAGGTTGCCTTGAGACAGCTTTCTGATGCTTCACACGGTCCAAGAAAAACAGAGAAAGCACCACGTATGGAAGTGTGACATTGAAGAGATGGATATCAGACTACAAAGTTAAGAATATTATGAACTAGCAATTTGATATTCCTAGTTCTTCTAAACTCCAAAAATGAAATGAGAGATTGTATCTCAATCTACAAGTAGACATAGAGGCTGATTACGAGTAAGAAAACATTGGAGAAAATAATTGAAAATATCCCATCAAATTATGTTTTTAAAGAGTTTTGCTGTTTATTTGAGCTATGCTTAAAGCACCTCTTGGACAGAGCCATGCATTTTTTGACTTCAGTTGCATTATCTTGGTTTCTACTTTTGCTTTTCATCACAGATGAACATTTCTTCATTTTTACAGTCCACACTAACATGCAAGGTACTTCCTTGGGAATCTGCTTAGTACGGAATGTGCCTCATTCACAGTGCCAATGAGAATCCTGGTGCAAGTATCCTCTTTCTCCTGTTCATAAAGCCTGAGTTACAATGGCAGAATATAACATCTCTTTTGGCACTTTCCAAGAGCCTCTCTTTTGTTTTTAAACATTGTTTGGCAGTTGCTTGGCTTGTCAGCACAGAATCTGTGGAGACAGCTTTCCTGAAAACTGCTACTAGCTTTGGGTTTTTGCATGCATATGCACTTAAAATTAATTTTTGCAAAACTGGAGTTGTTGGTCTGATTCTATTCTTTTGTTTAGAGATCCTGCATATTCTGTTTAATGAGTCTTAAAATGTGCAGTTGTCATTCTGAGTTTTGTTTCTATCATTAGTAAGTATGGAATCCCTAATGTAGACAGTGCAGCTTCATATTTTCTCAATAATTTCTAGATACGTTGTTTTGGTTTTGTTGTTGTTGTTGTGTTTGTTTTTTTTTTTTTTAATAAAAAGTACATACAGCTTTACAAAAAACTGTTGATTATATACCAGAGTTCTTACTGGTACTGGTAGTAATTATACAATGGGGACTTTAAAGGAAAGTTTGACAGAATATTAAAAAAAAAAAATCTTTTTAAGGCAAAATTTTCTATTTTGAAACACAAAGAGTAATTTTCTAGTTTTTATTTCCATCTTGTTCACTGACATTTCTTTTCCAAAAGAAGCCGTCTCTCTGGAAGTCTAACGTTCCACACCACTACAAAACTGTATTTTTGTGCAGCTAATGCTCTTCTCATTTGGTGTAGTGGCTTGTATCACAATGCTGTGACGAAACAAATGATGGCATGTATTGCCTTTCAGCGCTAACTTGGCTCTTAATAGTTGTAGATAAAGATTTGGGGTTTTTTGCCTCTCCCTGTTTCCCAACTGTTTCCCAAAACTGTAGACAACAGTGACTTCTCTCATGAGTGTCCCTGACAGCTGTAACACCCGGATGCCAAGTTCTGGCTCCCAAGCCTTGACCTCTTGTTTGGCTTCTTTTCTGGTCTCTTGGCTGGCTCCTCTGCTTGTTGCTGTGGCAGCTGCAGAATCGTCTCTGGAGCTGATCGATGCAAAGCTACCTCGTTCAGATTCTGCTTTATTGTTGGTGATGCCACTTCTCTTAGACTTAGCTCAGTGAGAATTATCTGTATGTTTTTAATATATTCTAAGAGTGAGAATTCTTAAAATTCTCAAATTGCTGTGATACAAATACTGATTTTTAATTTTCTTACTGTAAATAGAAAGTGTTTGGTTCTACTTTGCTTGGAAGTAAAAACAGTCTGAATATAAATACATGGCACAAAGAACAGTAATCCTCCATCCCTGACGGGGTTTTTTTTTTTTTTGGCACTAGCTTTCTGGAATGACAGTACTTCCATTGTATGAAATATTTTGGCAACTTTGTAAAGAGCAAGTATATCTGAGACATGCTTAAAAAGGCTTATAATTTGCCTTATAGGCAATGTGCTTATAATTTGGGATGTGCTTATAATTTGGGATGTGCTTATAATTTGAAGACCAGCATGTATTGAATGTGTTACCTATTCATGTGTTAATATCAGTAACTATGCATGAAGAGAGTCTAATCTGGTTTGAAAGAGGTTCAAAGGGAAGCAAATGGGAAGGGGAGAAGCAAATGTGTGAATAGAGGGTGCAGGGCTGGGTCCTGTGTCTAACCCTTGTTTTAGACAACTGGAATTTATGAAAAGGGAACAAGAATTGCAATATCCTCTTTCTTTTATCTCAGCAAGAAATGAAGTTTTAATGGCCAAAAAAACTCTCTATTGAAATGCTGTATCGTTGAAGTCAGAGTTACAGTGAGAAAATACAAATAAATGTCTAATGATGTGAGAGGTGAAGCACTATCCATGTCTTTAGCAAAACTATAATGCAGGACCAAAATCAGCCCTTCGATGAGGGTTGCATGGTTGCACATTGGCAGAGGACGTGTAGGGTTTTAAGAAAAGTTGCTGTAACTAGATAACCTCTAGGTATGTTTATTGCAGTGCCTGTGGTTGTATTTCAGAGCAGAAGAGACAGTTATAAGTCCCGAGTAGAGGAATGTAAACTGTTTCTGAGCATTTCAACAAAAAAGATGATGGGGGAAAAATCGGGTTTGACCCTAACTGCTCACAGTATATTATAACATAAACATTCTTCCTCAAACCACTCCAAAATAGCTGTGAAATAAACAGAGAGAGAGATTCAGAGGGGCCAATATCCCATCTTGCTGGAGGAAACTGAAAGAACATGTATTTCTTGTATCAAAGATCATCCATATAAATGACAGTTTGGGTACTGATTACAAGCTGGATTTGGGTAATTCCATATGGTCGTGTATTTTGAGGTAGTCAGGGATTGATTGCATCCAACAAAAGATGTAAAATGCCAAATCCTTCTACCTTGTTGCCACTTTGCATCCCATGGGTTTGGTCACCGTTGTCTATGAACCTGATTTGATTCCTGAGGAGAGTTGCCCCATCTGAAAGCTTATCTATTTGTCTGAGAGAAAAAAAGTAGCAGAACTGTGCCATAGTGGCTTGCAGGAGAAAATGTAGAACTGTAGGAACGGATAAGAATCCAAACCAGCTCCAGTCTGCAGAAAGACTACCTCAGGAAGAAACAGAATCTGTTAGTTGGGGTTTTCATTCTCACAACAGTTTCTGACACTACTGTGTACTGAATTAACATTCCTTGCTTCCATGAACTGGAGAGAGACAGAGCTTGTCATGCTCTCAGCCTCAGCTGTTTGGAGAGAGAAAGAGAATTTAAAAAAAAGAAGTGCAAAATGAAATGTGTGTATGAGTCATTTCAATACTTGGGAGCTTTTTTGTAGATAGGGAACTTCAGGTGCATAACTGTACAAAGGGTACGAGAAAGAAAGGACTAGATCAAAGCCCTTCTGGTTGGAATTATTAAAACATATTTGCATATCAGTTAATAATTTGCCATAATTTTAAGGCATATATTAACTTTCTAAATCTCTCCAGAAATATACACTGTAATTTACACAAGTAAATTAATTCCGTACTGTAGCCACTTTTTAATTTTTACCATTTACAGTTTAAACATCAGTAACAAAAATAAGAATAAATTTAATATTGTAAATGTTAACGCCAAGATTTTACTCTAAGTGCAAAGTAAATCCAGAACTGATTTAATGTTACTGATTTATGTCTCTTAATGAATATATAGTTTTGCGAGACCTTGAGTATTGATTTCTAACACATTGATAGTTTTCTTTTTATTAGTGAGTTGTAAATATATGTTCCCAAATAAAAATTCTGTCCAGACCCACCTCCAGATCCAAGGTTCCAGACGTTCCCTTAATAGCTGAAACCTTCATCCTCTGACTTCTGGAAATCTTTTAGTGTGGTTTCAGGTTTTGAATCTCTGTGTTGGTGCATAATTGAATCTAGGTTTCAGCTCTGTCTATGAAGAGATGTAGCAGAATGCTGCCTTTGGTTTGCACAGAAGAGGCCCTTTTAATGCTGGATGCCGTGAATGCTGGGCATTCTTTGAAGACTTCTCTTGTATCTGAGATACGAGGGGAATGTTACTTTGCTTAAAGGGTTTTCTTATATTTGTGCTTTTTCATCCCAGTGTTATTGCCTCCTGCTGCCTACCAAAGAGCATTGGCAACCACTTCCAAATGTATGCTTTCCTAACTTTACGTACCCTTCTGCCACTGTACGTGTGTTTTTTGGAGGTTTTTTGGTCAGTGCTCATTCAAGCCCTCGGAGAGCTTGAAGCCATCCTGACTGTGTGCTGATCTATTTTTGTCTGATAATTGGTTTTCCTGCTTGAGGGTTTCATACATTGCAAATGAAGGTACCGATTTGCCTTGTCCCTGCATCATGTTTTTGTT
>NW_009217478.1:40578-72059 GCF_000690835.1 Fulmarus glacialis
TTATTTTAGAATATGAGTTGCAGATACCTTGAATCAACTAAAGTGTAACTGAAGGAAAAAAACTAACGTAAACACTTTGTGAATTTGATAATCACAAAGTTTGATAATTAATTACAATATGCTGGCTTGTGCGCATGCAGAGGAGAATGTTCAATATAAGGACGCCTCTATTTTTTATACAAAAATAATCAATTGATATATGACATGTATTCTTAAAATTGGTTTAAGCCAAAATTAAATTTCATTATTTGTGAGTTAGGAAACTGGAGTTGAGGGATGGGGTTGTTTTTACCAGAGCTAAGCATTAATCCATGTATTGGTGGAAGGAAAATGAGGAATTGAAATTCCTCATTTATCTAGCTTACATAATGGAATAAGTATAAATATCTGACTTGGGATTTGGTCAGTTACTGCAGCTAGTGCTCTCTTCTTCCCAGAGAATGGAACCCCTGCCCAAGGTGATCGATGTTATTGACTCATAGCTCAGGCTCACTTCCCCTAGCAATAAGTCTATAGGCAGATTTCTTTTTCTGGATCTAGCTGCATGTTTCCACTCATGTTTTCCACTCCTTTGTCAGAGGCAACATCTCTGCTAATCTGTGGTGAGAGTACTAGAGAGTCTCACTGTTGTGAGACTGATATATCCATATCAGTCAAAAGGAATAATTGCAAATCATACATATTTGCTTATCTAACTTGGAATGGATCAGGGGCCCATGACCTTCAAATTCTGTAAAGGTCATCTTGGAATAACTAGCTTAAAAATATCCCAGTACTCTTAGGAAATTACTATAAGAAAAAGTTGGAGAAGGCTAGAATGCTGAAATACATGGAAAATGTATAGTTATCATCAAATGAGGCACCGTGCAGTGCATGATCCAGGTAATTTGCATGATGTTAATAACTGTAGGAGTTGCTGAACAGAAGCAGTATAGTGAATTTAGCTAGCTGATATATCTTTTAAATTAATTGTGAGGTTGAAGTTTGTTGTTGCATGGAAATAATTTATTACAATACCCTTTCATGCGTAACATTGTTTTGTAACTTTGCGTCAGATCTTCACATGCAACACTTTGACAGTGTATTTAATTAGAGATGCAGTTTGATCATGTATGTTGAATTGAAATCTCCATACATTCACTACAAAACCAGTTATTTCAAATATTGGGTCAAATTAATATTCAATCACTAAAGCATTCTGTAGTTCCACTTTCAGTATCGTGATGATATTGACATTTATAAAAATCTGTTTGTGAAAAGTTCTACGTAGATGGAACAGGATCATGTTTGTGGTGAACAAAATAGAAAATAAAGTTCATACAGTTTTGTATACAATGGTTTTCCAAGCTATTTTTCCATAACTGATAAGCTTTTATTTCCCATGTAAAATTGTGAGCATTATGTTAAAACTCTGGCTAACTCAGCTGCATAACAATGATATTATTCCGAAGTGGCATACTAATGTTAGTTTGTTTAAACTGCAAAAAAACATCTGTAAGACAGATGTGTATATTTTCAAGCTGATGGTTAATTAGCCAAGGTTAATAAAAAGGAGAGGTAGTATGTCTACAGCCTGTTAGCAAAGTGAAAATATAGCAAGTGGGATTGAAGAGCCACTTTATGGGACAGAGCTAATTATGAAAATGGAGTTTATAATGGGAAAGATAATTTTATAGTCCATACATGAGTTATCTGCCTAAAATATAAATTGGCAGGGTTTTTTTTAACTGTTCTTTCATCTTTTATTTTCTGAATGTGTTGATTCAGTAGATTTTTTTTGTTTTGTTTTGTACTTAAAATTTTCTAAGTGAATAATGCACATCCATTACATCATTTAACACTGTTGTGCTGAGTGGTGATTGCCTGCACAAACACAGGACATCATCTCAGCAATGGGGTTAAAAGAAAAAAAAAAGTTTATGCATTCTCAATAGCAGCATGTTCTTTTTGGGGGTACTAGACAAGGATAATTCAAAAGAAGTTTTTTAACAAGTTTTTGAAGTTCTGGTCTGTCATTTCACATTGGTAACGTCTTATGTGTTACTGCATGAAAAAATGAGTCAGGTTTTGTTTGAATGGGGCACTTCACATATTTTATGAAATGTGTTTTCATTATGTTATTTTGTTGTAGCAATTGTTCTTTAACTGTTTCTCTTGTATGAGGAACTCTGACTTCTGCCTGGAATACTTTTGGTTCTTTCTGAATAACCATTTATACTTACAGCTGTGATCCCCATTAGATAACTAGAATATTTATCAAGAAGTTAGTGACTTGGTTTATGTTACACAGTTTGTTAGGGTACATCCAGGAATACAATATCACTGTCTTCACTGGCAATGTTACGCTGCACAGGATTGTTCATAATCTTTGCTTGTAGAGGGTTATTTTTTCTTTCAGGTAGAGTTACCTCATAGCTCTTTCTCCAAAATATCTTTGAAATGCATGATGTGTAAAAATATATAGTTAAGTGAAAGGAACTTGTAGGATTAAGTTTGTTACAATGCTTCCTTTTAAATAGCTTCTAGTATTTAATAAATCCAAATGTTATATATGTCTGTAGTTCCAAAAAGAATCTTGAAATGAGAGAGAGATAAAGTTTGACTGGACAAATACTGTTACCTCAAAATTTAGACAGCTGTTTAATTTTTCTTCTTGATGATCTGGTTTTTTTCCTGAGTTTTAGTCTGAGGAAGTTAAAACAGTACCAGTATAATGATTTGGTGCATTAATTATACCAGTGTACTGCATGAACTAAAATTCTAACAGGCCTCCAAAGTGACATAATCTGCTCTTGTACTAGAATAAAAGTACCTGCAAGGAATTATACTGAAATAACCCTAGTTGTATCAATGTACACGTTACCCCATATTGGTGTCACTTCTTGATTAGGCAAGCTCTAAACATTTATGATATGCATTCCATTGTTTTGGAAGTTGCTCTTTCTCCCTGCTGATTTGCCAAGGTACTCGGAACTCAAAACAGCTTCTGCTTGTCTAGTCTTAGAGCTTTAAATTCTGTCTGTGTTAGTACTTTAACCGTATTCAGGAACTAGAAGGTTTTAGAAGTTCCTTAGTATTGTTTGGGAGGTGGGGATTTTAGTCCAGATCAGCACTAAATTGGAAAATGTATTTGAATTCTGATAAAGGATAATTTTTGGAGGGTTTTATGGAACACACTAAATGGAGAAAAAACCAACAACCCAAAACTGTTTCAGTCTAGCAGAACTGTGGAACCAGTTTTCCGAAATATTTTAATTGTAGAGTTTTTGAAAAACAAAAGCAATTTCTTACGCTTTTTTCTTTTATGCTTCCCCAGACATAATTGATAATTTGCATTACTGCCTACAGATGTTTCCCTAGTGACAGGATGTTTGGGCTGCGGAAAATAAACTCAATGAAAGTTGACTTAAAATAGTTTTAACAGGTATCTGTTTATGATCAGCAATAACGTAGGTGTGATGCCAGAATAAGCAAAATAATGATTTTGCTTGATGGAAAAGAGTGAGTCTGTAATGGCTTGAAAGGAGAGTCATCTGAGTACTTAAACAGTTTTTCACTCAATACTGAAAGCTTTTTGAATAGTGCACACAGAGCAAGTTCTGTTTCACTGTTACATAGACACACTGTTGTGCAATACAGTAAAACTAGGCTGCTGATCCTTTGAACTAATAACACATTTTAAGTGAAGAAAAATGTTTTAAACCTGTGTCAAGGTAGGTAGTGATCCTGCGTACATTGACGTATTATCTCAGCAGTTGGGAAAATTGCCTAAGCACAAATAAATGGTCTGACAAAGACCAGCGTTCTGTTTCATTTTCCATTTGCAGGCATGTTTTCTCCTGTTGATTAAAAGTATGTGGAAAAATGTGTAATGATGGCTTAAGAATTTGGTACAGGGGAATTAATTTATTCCTTCTTATTATGTGATACATACTCATTTTGTGGTAAAAGTTAAGGTTCTTGTGAACTTGTAACTCTGCTTTTATAATGCAGCTAAGATGCTATTTTAAATCCCAACTGTGGGAAGCATACTTTGGAAAAAATATTACATAAGCAGACGGGATGTCATTTGCTCTCCTTTTCCTCTGCTTGACACTGAACTGGCTCTGCAAGTCTCCTGTGTATACTCAGGAGTATTTTGAGCCAAATGTTTCAATATTTATATCACACACAAGCAAACAAAACCAAACAAAACAGGCAGAACAACAGAGCCAGGAACCCCAATGGGGTTAATTTAGCTGCTCTCTTCCTCTGCAGTTCAGATTTAATGTATTTATTTATTAAAGCACAGATTGGTCTTCTTTTCTTAATATCTAGAAGATACTTTGAGAACAAAATCATTGTTGTGCAAGTCCATCTCTTTTTAAAGGAAGCTAATGATGAAACAGAAATGCTAGCTGTGATCAGTGCTGTCAAAGTTGTTTTGCAATAGTTGCTTAAAGGTGATATATATTTTTTTAGGATACTGTTAGGATGGATCCCACGGTTGGGGGTATACTTTATGCATATATAGAGTAAATTTTAGCGTTAAAAAAAGCCTTTTGATGAAAATAGCTTGTTTGGTCTGTTTTCCTTCAGAAGTGCTGCACAGTGATCAGGCTGCAAGGAATAATTGATGTGTTTTCAGTTACATTTTTCAGAATGTTTTATGAATAAAAAGATTAACCCAAAGATACAGGTACAACCTCTGGCATGAGGAGTCCTGAAGCAGCAGTTTGCTTAGAGGTACACTGTGGGAAGCTATCATTATCCACTTGTCTTTTCTTCTGCACTTTCTTCCAGGGACAGGATGTTGGATGTTTGTATGTTCTGTTCTCAAATAACACAATAGCATTTATTTTCATAACCTTCTAAAAGCAGCTTTCACATTCTTTAATTTTAAAACCATTGTCAAATGGGTAGGGCAAAGGAAGAAGGGCTAGTTTGAGGAGACTTGGAAGGTGAGGGCAAAGATACAGCTTCTCCACCACGTGCTTTCTGGGTAATCTGCAGTCTGACACTGCTGTCAGCACGAACTTCTTCAGAGTGTATTGTTTTAGGCAGGGCAGGTGGGTTTTTTTTCATGGAGAGCTGTGCAGGCGGAACTGAAAAGTTACACCTGTTTCAGTGAGCAGAAGCAGAGTCAAAAGAAGAACGAACTTGGAGTGAAGGACAAGAAGCCAGGGGAATGGCTGCCATGCTTTCTGCAGGAGTGACTGCCTTTCCCCGAGCAGTGCCATTGAGCAGAGACTGAGCACTATGGGTTTGAGAAAGCCTCAGCACTGGTACAAAGTGCATGATGGCAAGGGGAAAAGGGTAGTGTACAGAGTGAGATGCATCTGAGAGCAAAAGAGAACTTGGGCTCTCTGGGGAAGGGCTAGAGGTGCTTGGAGATTATAGGATCTGAGTAGGATGGCATACAGAAGCATTGGTAGGAGTCCCCTCTGAAAAGGTGTGGAGTTCGTTTGCATTTTTGTACATTTAACGCTGAATTCCTCGAAATGCATGAGGTTCTTCCTGAGATGTCAGAAAACAGGCTTTCAAGCCATTTTCTTGGTCTCTGATATCTTCTTCTTGATTTTCGAACTCTATTGGAATGGCTCTGCTGCTGTTTCTTGTCCGATGGTGACAAACTGTGTTGGTGGTTATCCCCCCCGTCCATGCAGTCAAAGGGAGTAATTCAAGAATAGCTTGTAATAAAAGCTACACAAAAGTGCTTAGAGGAATTGCTCAAAAAGAGTATTCTTTATTCTATCAATGTGATCAGGAGTGTGCATTGGCTGCTTTTTTGGGTATATTTATGTGTGTAAGGGAACGGATGCTAAAAAAATTAAAAAGGACATACAAATAGTGATTTGAACAGTTACAAATTACTGTTTGGAAGACCTCTGGTGGTCTGTCCCCCTTGTCTGTCTGCAGGAATGTTCAATAATAGAAAAATCAATTCATGGTTACGTGTGATAACATAATTCTCTCCCACATCTCAACGTTTTAAAAAAAAAAAAAATCAAACCAAACCAAACCCAAAAAAACCCCAAACAAAAAACCGAACAAAAAACCTGCTTGGTGTAAATATTTTGAAGCATTAAATTGTGCTAGATACTGTCAGATGTCTACCTTACAGTATGTTTTTTTCCTGTAGTTTGGCAATAATCTTAGAGTAGGGGAAACTAAAAAATACTACATAGTTATTAAGAAAATCTGTCTTAAACAGAGTGGGCAAGTCCTTACTGTGACCCTGTTTGGTAACTTATGTCTGAAAGGACATGAAAGGAGATGATAAATAATTACAGTGGAGTTATTCCTCTTCAGCTATTCCTCTGTAATAAATGATGTTCCTGTGTTTTTCTCTTGTTGTGAATAACAACATAAACTTAGTTAATGAGGAGTCTTTATGTGTATTGGTAACCTTGGTTTGGTTTTGAAATGAAAAACCCACATGTAATAGTGTTAGAAACAATAAACTGCCTTTTAGAATGCTTGGTCGTTCCTCCTGTACCTGCTCCTGTAGTCTCTGTAGCATGTAGTGAAATGTAAGGCAAGAAAATTCATGTAGCTTTTTTGGGAATGCAGTGAAGAGGGAGGACTGGATCTGTATCAAGTGATATGGCTAGGGCTTTGAAAAGAGTGCTATAAAATATTCTTTAGCCGGAAACATGGTGACCTTCTGCGACATCTGGAAAGTGAGACTGATACTGCTAAAACTTATACTCAGATAAATATATTGAAATTAATTCCAAGAAGAAATCTTTAACCTCTTATTCAGCTGCCTAAAATACATTTTCTTTTGGGATAGGTACAAATGTTAAATAGAAATTTATGATGCTTTCATATATAAACTGAAAATTTCTAACTTTAGAGCGGCTGCCTTCCTTGCGGACAGCCCTAAAATTAATTTCATGCTTGTCTATTCTTATCAAAGCTCTGTTTACAGTAATAACTCTCTCTAATTTTGCTTCATTATTTTTGTTGAACTTCTGAGTTCCCTTCTTCCTTCATGCTGGAATTGGACTTCAAACCCCTCTCTACTTTCCTTCCTCCCTCTGTTCCCCAAGTGACAGCTGCCTTTGTTTTTGTGGCTATTTCTGTATACAGTGCTTTATCTCTTAGTCTTCATACCTTATCTTATCTGACGCACAAGCTTGTTTTCCTTAAATCCATAGAGAGCGATTTTATATACTGCTTTCTTAGTATTAGATTATTCTGGTTGACACTTGCTTTACATATAGAGTGTTGCAACAAGGGATCTGGTAGTTACCAGGGCTCTGCAACAGCAGTGTTGACTATTGCCATATCTTGCCTGAAATTCCTGTAATATTGCCACAGAACTGGCTGAGTGTCTCGTGCAAAATGATGGAGAATGAGCTTTTGGAGTGGTAGCTTATGCTGTCCATGGTGAGTAGCAAAAAGGAACAAGGCCTTATAGAGTGGCATAATTTACTGTTTTAGAGTGCATTAATTACTTTTTTTGGCAAATATACTACTATTGGACAGACTTTCCACATTATATATTTACAAGTGTGACATAATTCAGAGTACTCGTATCTACTTCTGAAAAGCTCTTCTTTGTGTATGTGTGACTTTTCAGTGGGTGATTTTTGCTTCAGAACTGCATTGCCTTTTTTCTTTGGAAGCTAAAAATTAAGATCTGAATGATGTATTTATGGCATCTGTTGCTCAAGTAAACGGGCACAGGATATCAGGCGTAGACTCTTGTGCGATACTTGGAGGAACAGAGAACAAAATGAATTGTTTGGTGTCTGTGTTTTGTGAACAATGCAGGGGACAATCTCTAAAAATTGCTCACTCTCCAAGCTACCAGTGAAATAGTTAAGTAGTATTTTTCAGAAATGAGAAGCTGTGAATTTCTTATTTTGTTGTTTCTTTCTTTTTGAAATAGAAAAACAGCATTTTAATTTCCTTGACTACTTGGTGTTCTGTGTTCTGTCATGCAGTATTTGGGGTTTTGTTTTGAAAAAGGGAATAGCCACGCAGAAAGTTGAATGAAATTAAAGACATTTGATTATTTTAATTTGTGGAAGTGTTTATATGCTTCTTACATAACATAGCCTGCACTGTCAGCCTGGAACTTTTCTATCTTTAAGATGTATGAACCACTGTGACTACTATGAAACTGCTGAATTGACACGTGTGGATTTTTTAGTTTAACTTATTTTACCAAAACAGCAATAAAACTTGAGTTTCAGTGATTACAAATGCAATTTAAACTTCATTCTGTGTGTTGGAATGATGCTTTGTTGGGCTTCACATGAGTTTTGTCTTTGCAGATGACGATTATTTTTTTACTTTGACTGTCTGTTAATTCAAGAAAAATTAAGAAAACAATTTATTGCAAGATGTGTATTCTAGCATGAGGTCAATTGATTTAACATTCTTATCTAAATATGCTACAGTGCTTATTAAAATATAAACAATTTGTCATAAGAGCTAACTTATGCCTTATTAAGAGCTGCATGGCTGTTTTACAGCTAAGTATCATTCCTTTGTCCTGTTTAAGATGATTATCTTCTTTCTGTTTTTAAACCTGTATTATCTCTCCTGGCTAAAGAGATAGAAGGAGGACAATTTAAACTTCTGATGAGATAGTGTAAGGTTTGGGAGCTTAATAGAAATTTAGTTGATTTTAATTGAAAGTCAATAGAATCAAGTGCATTTACCCACTTTAATGTTACTCCTTTACCATACTGATAATTTACAGATGGATCTTATTTCAGTAGGAAGAAGTGACTAATGAAGGTGACAAGAACTTCATGGATTTTCTTTTAATGGATTGTGCTCTGCTTTCAAAAGTAGACCAGCATTGAACCTGCCAATCTTTGTAAAGATCCGAGCATCTATCACACGCACACACAAATACAGTTACTGTGATTTAAAATCTGAATGTTTACCCTTAGCAGTTGATAAAGGAACTATTAAATAGTTTTTCCCATTCTAAATTTATCAAATGCTGGGGGTTAAAATGAGTGCAGTGAGTGAACATGCTTGGATAGCCTCATTCATGTGTGGTGTTGGAAGGCTCTGCCTATGGCTTATGCCTGAGAGGTGATAATTGCTGTATCACCCAGCAAGGCAGTAAGAATTGCATATATTCAGCATTTCTGCACAGTGCTGCTTTTAGTGAGTTCATACATATTTCTATCTCAAAAAAGTTTGCATTATAGTTAAACAGGATGTTTAAAGATAAATAATAGGTAAGAAGTTTGGGAAAAGAAAATCTATAAATCAAGGTTATGTATTTACTGGAATCATCTGTGTCACGCATCCATTTTTGTTACTATTTATTTATTATTACCTATGAATTTAAGAAAGTTATCCATAGGAAAGTTCAGCTAAGGTTTTGTGGTAAGTTTTAAAGAAGGAATGGCGAGTGTGGACAAATGTATGGATTGCCCTATATGAAAATAGGGTCCTTCAATAGAAAACAAACTAGTTCGAATCAATATATAGAGATGAGACTTTTGAGACATATGCATTTTTATTTCTGTACAACTCTGCAGTGCTATGTAACATTTAAAGTATAGTTGAACAGCTAAATTAAATGCCCTTGATTTTATTTTCCTAGACTTTGGTAGCTAATAAAATGTAATAAAGGATGTTGGTTGTAGAGGATGCTGAAAAAAAGGCGATGCTGCAGGAAGTCCCAAATTTTATTTGAAATTAATGTGGTAGAAGCAACAACTCCCTGTTTTGTGTCTGTTAAACTGCTTTTTTTTGTAACACTGGTAATGCTTATACCAGATCTTAGGAACCCCATACATAAGTTCATGGCTTAGAAGAGAGGATAAATAGTTATTAGAAAATCTAGATCCAGACTAAGACCCTTTATACTGCCTACAGAAACCAAAGATGCACTAGACTGTAGGTAGTAGTTAAAATGGTCAAGAGAAAGCAGTTAATAAAAAGATCTTGTTAAGAGACCTAAGAACCAAAATAATGGAAGTGTAACCAGTGCAATTCCACATACGGATCTGCAGGTTGGTGATTTCTTGGTACAGAAAATACCAGAGAGTCTTATGTTCTGTGACTTCAGTGCATCTTTACAATGCACTGCTAATCCAGATAGTCCAGTGTAAACTGGGGGGCTATCCAGATAGTCCAGTGTGGCTATGTAACAAGTAATTTATGCATGTGTTAGATTGATTTCTTGCATTGCAGTAGTTACACTTTATGAAATGGTAATAGAACAACCTAAAATTGTTGAAGGATAGAATTAATGAACACATGGAAAATACTTGCAAGAAAAAACTGAACAGATATCTTACAACTTTTTATAGCTGTATAAGAAAATGAGACTGAGTTTAATCCAGATGGAAAAGTAATAATACTAGTCTATTTAAATAGTGCATCATGATTACATGGGCTAACCTCTGGAAATTTGCAATAAAAGTATCTCCAAAGGATTGAACAGTTCCAGATGTTAAATCATTTTGTGCATGTCTCCTTTTACACTGTTATTTCTATGACTGTTTTATTCCATAAACCTGTTCCTGATTTCTGACAGAAGTATAGGCAAGGAATAGCACAGAATGGCATGAACCTGAAAGTGGAGCACTCCAGGGTGCCCAGGGGGAGAGACTTACCCCTATGGCTCAATTTTCTTACTGGGCAATTATCTTTACTTACCTTATAGGGATGCTGTGACACTTCATATATCAAATACTTTTAACATGTTTGAATGATATTCCTTCCACTAAACCAAGAAGAATGGAAGAGAAAGGCTAAAGCTACTCCTGTGTTAATTATTTACTCCCATGAAGGTTGTTGCTAGTTACGGTTGTGTAATGCCACTTTTAATATAGAACAGAACGGATGACTCAAACTTATCACCCACTTCTGAAAGGAAAAGGTAGCTCAGATTCCCATGGGCATTTTAAGTAAGGTCTTTGATGGCTTTATGAAAATTCCAAGTCTTTCACAAAAAGTTTCTATCTACAGAATAAGCTGTTCATGGAAGCAGCATTTGCAAATTATAATTTTCATTCACAGATGCTTTATTTCTTATTCTTGATTGCTGTCAGGATCTTCAATTCATCTGTGACAAAAGTCATATTTCTCAAGTTAAAAATAAAATACCTTCACCGATTATAGCTGCATGCAATACCACCTGAATTCTGGTAGGGAGTTCCAGTCTTTTCACTTTTCTTTTTTCCTCTCTGATTGCATATTGAGACACACTTCTATATGTCTCACAAGTTGCTCTCATTCCAGAGTAGGGAGATGTCAGCATCCTTTTCTTCTAGTTGATTACATTTCCATTATTTGGTTCTTAGGTCTCTTGAGCAGCTAGCTTGACCTTCTTGCCTATAATCCTAGAATGGGAGGATATCACTTCCCTTAATTTGGGAACTGGCAAAAGAAAGAATGTCTTGTTAACCTCATGTCTTTTAAAGCATCCTAGGTGCTTATCCACTTTATAGGTGCTTATCCACTCACATTTTCCTCTTCCTTGAAAACATCCTTTATTGCGTATTTTACTAACAGAAGTTCAGAAGAATATTGGGAAATGTCAGATCCCTTTGCTTGTTAAAATGACTTTAGGGCACACCTAAGTATTTATTATACAGCAGCATATTAACTGCATTAAGCTATATGATACGTTAACTGTTTTTTTATGTTAGCCCCCTTAAGTCCCATATATGCAATCCTTGATTTTTTTGTGTGTGTGTATTAATGTTATATGAACAGGTCGAATTTGAGTTTAAACCATTTTCTAAGCCCCTCCAAGGTAACTTCATTTTACAAGCGCTATATGATATCTGCTGCAGATTGACATCATTTTGAATGGTCTGATAAATTTGTCTGCCTTTGTTACTTTTCCTTGGTATTCAGCCCCTCAGTAAAAAGCAGCTACCTATGCTCAAGTTCACAGTCATTATATGAAGTGTTTTATCTTCCGTATGAGTGCTCTCTGCAGATTTGATGTCCTTTCTTTGAAGTTCTTCTTTTCAAATGCATTGAGAAGCTTGGTTCCTTTCAAGGGGTGATAAGCAGAAACAAAACTGGACAATAAAATAATCCCACCACTTCCATTACTCAACAGCTGTCTTTTTCAAAGTAAATCTCTGAAATGTTGCTGTTGGGTGCTACAATATTCTTGAGATTTGACTAAAAACATACTTCATCTGAAGAACTGGCTTTTCCTAAATTGGTTCAGCACAGGGTCGGCTGTTTTTCTTCTCCAGACAGGAAACAAAATTCTGCATCATCAGACTTCATTTGTGATAACAGGATTGCTAGGTCCTGTATCTTATTGAAAAATTGATTATAAAACATAAGCGAAATATTAAACTTGTTTTGGAGTCATTTACTAGGAAAGCCTCTGAATTCTTGGCTTGTTTGTTCATTCTGCTACTACCCCAGTGGTTCTTTTCTACTGCTGTCATTTTCAGTCTGTTCTCACTGCTTCCCATGTCAGGGAAAAGACAGTTTATTTCAGTGTTGATTAGATGATTTATGTGTCTTTTGGAACGTAAGCAGTCTGATTTCTAGGGGGGGGAGTTTATTATTATTTTTATGATTCTTAACTGTTGCTTTTTTTTTATTCTTCACTTTGAAGTAAAGAAAACATAGGCTTTATACATTTGGCTAATTCTTTGGTACTGACATGCTGATCTGTTGAGACACTTTCAGCTCATAAAATGAAGGAAAGTTCCTTTGCTACTACAGTAAAATTACAAACATTTTTTCACTATTCTGGAAAAACTTGCCTGAAAAAAGAAATTATGCAGCTTTGCAGTTTTAATTTTCTGTTGCTGCTGTTTGTAAAGTGTATGTAGTGAATGAGTATGCAGTATTTGGTATGTTGACATAATGGAGTTACAGTAGATTTCAAGTAAGTTAGCAGTAAAATGAGATTACTGGAAAGGAAATTGAATAATCAGTGTTTTTCTTGGTTTAGTCCTTTGAGACTCAATTTCATGTGTAACACAACCTCTTAAATCTGACTTTCAGCTAAACAGAAATTCAGTGAGTATGTGATACATAGATGAACGCTTTACTGGATGTTTTTCAAAATGTCAGTTCAAGTTCTGCTAAAAAAGATGTTACTTTTTGAGTTAGTCGTGTTGGTTTAAAATTAGTTCTTTGCCTTATGTTGGCCAGCTTCTGTAGAACATTTTTTACAAGTATTGTTTATAAAGCAGTCTAAAACTTAATGGTTTGAACTATTTATCACATTATAAACAGAGTAGACTATAAGACTAGCAATAATAAGAACTTCTTACATGATATCAGGTTTCCTTTATAAGCTACAAGATTGCCAAATGACATTTGCACTTGCGAAAGTACTATGCATGAGGATATAGGTGTACCTTGAAAATGGGTATTTTGCATAGAACGCTTTATACACATAAGAAATTGTTTTTCAGATAGCTGTAGTTTATTTGTCTTGAATATTTCTAAAGATGCCAGGTTTTAAAGCCAGAAAACCACTCAAGTTGTCTTATCACTAGCATGACTTCTATCATATGTTTTCAGTTCTTGCTTTTTAAAAATTTGAGCTTGTAGTGTAATCTCTTTTTTAAAAAAAAAAAAAAATTGCTGAAAATTAGGCATTCTTGTACACAAGTTGCAAAAACTGTGACCCTTGGTACTTTGTTTCAAGCATAAATCATCCTTGCCATTTAAGAAAAGAAAAATCACTTATTTTGCATTTGACTACCTTCAATTTCTTGTCATTCATTCTTCTTTGCCTCCTTAAGTTTAGGACCCTTCTGTTCCCTTTGATGTCTCATTTGCATACTTTAATCAAATTATCCTTTAATTTTCTTCTTGGTAAATAAAGGCCTCTGTCACTGTGATTCTTTAATCATTCATATGGTTTTTTTTGTGAGCTTTTCCCATTTTTTCAGCATTGTTCTTGAAGTGGGGAACACTAGATTTCCTATGCTTTTCCAGTCCAAGTCTCATCAGTACCAGAGACAAAGTAATTTTGCTTCCTATCTTCTCCAGATTCCTTTGCTTACCAGGTCAAGTGCAATATTGCCACGCTGTCCAAGGAATAATATTCAAATGATGATTAATCAGTACCCAAATCTCTTTTTTGAGTTACTGCTTATGTGGGCAGTGATCCCCCATTCTGTACCTGATTTTTGTGAACGTTTGTAGATACAACATTTCACTTAGTTGCTCGGGAAAGTTTATTTCTTCGTTGTATGCAGTCAATGAAGAGGTGTAGCACCTTTGCATCAGCACCTTGGTTTCTTCAGAATTTATCTCTGCTTAGGCACCGTAGATTTTTTCCAGAAATGATTTCACTTTTCTTCCAAATCATCAACTGCTGAATATTCTGATCAGTACTGCGTGGTTATGAGATGGTTCATGTGCTGCTGCAGAAAAGGTACAACCATACTAGGATGGTTGAGCTCTATCATGTGTCTCATTTTTAAGCCTGTTTAATTTATATCATGCTGGTGTGTGTTTTTAATCAAAATGTTGTGTAAAATCAAGTCACATGTTTTCAGAAGCTGTAAGTATAATACATCAAAATTGTTGTTTTTTATCAACCAAGTTTTATAATGTCCTCAAGAACCAGTATCCACTTAATGTGATACATTTTATGCTAATGCAAGTTGATTGGCACTAATTGTTGATTGTTAGTGATGACAAGAACTTATGACTCAGGCATAAAACAGGCGGTGATGGTGTGAACCTTCTGTGTCATGCTCTGTGTCTGTATATCAAATTCTTCTTGAGGCAGTTTTATTATTTGTATACTCATTCTGTCTGATCTTTTCTAGTTAGCATGATGTGTCATAAAAACAAACGCATTACTCAGGAATGAAGACATTCAGGAAACTTAGTTGTGATCGTAAATATGTGAAAAACAAAATGGCTCTGTTGCAGAAACAAGACCTGGCCAAATAATAGAGACCACCATGATAGAGATAGTCTTCTTGTCCTTCCTTTTGGGATTCATGAATTTGCATACAAGGGGGCTCTGAGATTAGTGTGGCACGTAGAGTGGGATTCTTTATTATCTGTTGGTACTTAACTATTGTGATGGCCACACCAAGTTTACCTTTACAGGTATAATATAACTGTGCTTTCCAGTGACTGTAGGACTATGTTAAAAATTACTGATGTAGTTATTGAATGCAGAGTACTGTTGACAAGTAGTCTTGATTTCAGTTCAAATAGTTCAGCCTCTTTTAATATGCCATTGTATAATCTATGGCATTTTTGGTTTTGTAATTTTGTACTTTATATTAACTTGGAAAGATGCTAAAAACAAGACTAAATTTGTATTGAAGTGGATTATTAGAAAGTCAATAGAAACACAACAAACACTGAAATGGCTGGAAATTGTCAGCGTAAATTTATCCATCACTGAGATCCTCCTATTTTCTCAGGAGCAATTGAAACGATTATACTGTGGTGTGGGGCAGGGAGAGCTTACCCTGGAGCCCCAGAAAGCAAGCAAAAAAACCACTGTAGTTTTATGACTGTCCAACTACCAGAATGTTCACAGCATCAGTGCGCAGTAGTTTTGATACTCTATTTCTGTTACATGCTAATCTTTTTCAGTTTAGTTTAATGTCAACATACTACAAGAACACGTTACTTACGGATGTGAAACCACATCCTTTGGATATGAATTAAATAAGTGACTTTGTAATACACAGATAAATTGTAGATTGGCCTTTTGATTCATGTTTAGAAGAAGGAAAAAAGGATTTTTTTTTTCTGTCTCTTAAAAGAAATAGCTTACGCCCTTTTCCTTTGTTGCATGGTGGGGTTTTTGCAGTAGCGGGTATATGTGCCAACATAAACAAAATCCTAGAAATGCAACAGGCATTTCAGCATTATTCAGAAGCTCTTGTATGGTATTTTAAAACTACTACAAATTTTAGAACTACTTTAGTGCGCAACTTCCCAAGAAAGTTACTCTTCATATTGAATGGTAGCTATGTTTGCTACCACCTTCTTTCACTACATTTCTTCACTACAATTTCTTGTTAAAAAGATAACAAATATGACTTTGTCAATAGTTCAATTTATTCTGTGCACACAAAGCAGGACTGTCTGGAGGTGACTATTCAGTGTCCCAGTGGGCACAGAAACCTTGGACTAGTCTCTTTTATGACTGTGAGATCAATACTGCTGTTAAAGCTGCTGAGTGTGTTTAGGCTATAATAATGTCTGCACCATTATTTACCAAAAGAATTCCAGAAGCACGTTGTATGAGGTATTATTTGGTAAGACTTTACATGTTTGGTGGGTTGCTGAATTTAAGGAAAGGGGAGGGGGGAAGCACTTGTTAAATGAAATGTCTAGACTCTTGTCTGCGGGAATGAATTGGCTCTCACCTGTTTGTATATTCATAACACATATCTCTAGCATCATCATTTTTCTCAGCTGTCACTTCATGGCAACAAAGCGGCAGTAGCCGTGCCTTAGACATGGCATTTATAACTACCGGAGCAGCAAAATAAAACAAGCAGTCATTCCCTATTGTACTCGGTTTCTTTTGTCTTTCTGAAGGAAGAAAGGGACCTTCAGCTTCTTAAATATTTTTCCAAGACTAAAGTATGTAGATGTTTCTGTTCTCCTTGAGTCTGGTATGTTTTCACTTATGATTTTACACACACCTCACTTGCTTTGTTGTTTTAAAACCTGCTGCACTGTATCATTTTCTAAAGACAGTAATTTTGTCCACACTGTTTGGTTATGCAACTCCTCTCATGACCTGTATGGCTGCTAGTCAGACTTGATTGACAATGTTTCCTCTTAGACGCGTTAGACATGGGTGCACAGGAGTCAATCTTACAAATTTAAAGTACTTTCTGACGGCAGCCTGAAACTCTTAAAAAAAAAAAGTCCCTATAGCATTAATACCATTCATGGTGAGGGGAAGTAAAACTGACAGAGTATTTTGAATTGTGAACTTCTAAAATAGTTTCAGGTGACTGACACCTGTATGCACAAATAAATTCCAAAAGAACTCAGTAGATTATATCCCATACATGCATTTCTGTAGTTTTTTGTTCCCCCCTCTTTAATGTTATGAGTTGTGTCGTGAAGCATCTGTAACACTTAATATGTAACACTTCATAAAGACTATTCTCTGTTAATAGCATGTCAAGGATTTATTTTCAGAAAGCCCTAGTATGTATATTTACCTCTCCATTACAAAAGAATGAAGTGAAAGGAGATGATAGATGCTAATTCTTATGAGGAGTATTTTGGTTTGCTGGTAAACATGTGATAATGATTGTAATGCAATTCTGCACTGGAATAAAAACTCCTTTCCCTGCATCTTCTTTGAACAAAGCCCAGCCTCTCTTTTCAGCTGAGACTATTCCAGGAGATTAGCTGTTGTCGTTAGCTTTTGAACTGGTTTAAAAAAAAAAAAAAAAATCTCTTATGAAGAGAGGGTCATACTTCTATGGTTCCAATAATTCTTTTGTATGGTTTCACTTTCATGAAAATCTATGAATTCTATGTTGATGTCATCAAAGGTAAAGGTTTTGATTCTGCTACCAAAAAATATCAGTGAACTGCTGCATACCATACAGATGTTACTAATTTCAAGGATCAGGTGTAACATGAAACCCTCAGATGTAGTTTGGGGTTGCAGTAGAATATCAAACATCATACAATGGAAGGATGAGTATATGTATATGAACACAGGGTATTTTTACAGTTAGGAAATATGTCTTGGAAGGACTTTTTTTTTTCTTTCTTTTTTTTCTTTTTTCTTTCCTATCCTTGAAATACAGAACTACTTAGTTAATGGACTATAAAGTGGATGTGTCCTGCAAGGTAATTTTTTGCCTGAGAGGGCTGAGAAGTAGTAGGTGTTGTTTGGACTATGAATTAAGCATTTCACATCTAGTGAGTGCTTAACCAGAACACCTGATCTCATGAGTGCTGGCCATGAGTGCCTGGCCAGCTGACTTGTATTCAAACTGGTCAGTGCTTCTCTTCTTTAAAATAAAGATATAAAAACCCAAAACATAAAATGGAAATGTTGTTAAGAAAATAAATAAATAAAAAATCCTCATTACCCCCATTGGTGGGGTATTAATTTTTGTTTGGCTTTACTAACCTGTGATTTTGTAAAATAGACCTAATATATGGTGATAACATATCATGTCTAATAGAGATTAGTCTTTCAGTTTCTGCTGAAGTAGAATATTGGCAGTTTAACTAGCCTGAGAGGAACAGTGATTTATTTGTGTGCTTTCAGAGAGGGGAAGAAGATGACTTCATGAGAGGAATAGGAGGCAAAGTTGGTAAGGCATATTATCTAACACAAGGAAAAAGTTGATATAATTGCTTCAGGAGGGGCAGTGTCCTAGGTGCTGGGACCTAGGCTTAATTAATCCTGTTACGGAAGCACACGCTATGAGACAGAAAGTAAAATACAAAAAATAATGTGCAAAATAATTACATTCTTGGTCTTCACACCTATCAATGTTGATTTGCTATACTAGGCAACCTTAGGAGTCCAGGACTCCCATCTTTCTTGTTGGTTATCTTCTTCTTGGAAAGTGTCAGTTGCATGAACTAGCTCACTGCCCCAGTTTCTTGAACTGAAAGGTGCAGATAATGGTTGCAAAACACCTGAATCAATAGTGTGTACGTGTGGATGGGATGTACGATGTCGGTACGTTCTGAGCTCATGCTGTAATGATTTCTTACCATTTCCTGAGAAGGTTTTAAGATGAAGGTCTGGTCTTTGCTTAATTCAGATGAGCTCATTTATTTTATCCTAAATGGCCAAGAGCTACTTTGTTTTCAGTAGGATGTTACCTTAGATTGATTTGCTTGAGCACAGAGGGGTTTTTTGGTTTTGGTTTTTTTTTCCTCCAGTGAAGACAAGGTCAAAGGGATTAAAGTAGCTTCTAGCTATGGTATGTAATTCTGACTTGTGTGATATTCTTTTAAGGTGTTTGCTTTTGGTGGTGTTTTTTTGTTTTGGTTTTTTTTTTTTTTTGTGATAAAACATCACATAAATTCCTGCAATTGTTTAAACAAGTAGGAAAAAAAATGCCTCTATTCTCAGGTCCTCTGGAAGAGGATGAAAAAACTTTGCTGAATTCCCCACAGATTGGCAGAATTTAAATAGAAAGGAAAAGTTCTTTAACCAAAAAGCATTCATTTTACTGTCTCAAACTGGAGGAATAACTCAACGTTAAAATGAGCAAAGACAAAATGATTCATTCTGTAATACACAGTCAAATAACCTGAGCAACATACACTCTTTTTCCACTCCTCCCCCTCCCTTTTTTTTGAAGGAGGGAAAAAAGATTTAGATTGCGCATGTGTTAGTGCCGTGGTATCCAGGTTACAGTAACTTATTTATAGCCGGGTTCAGAAGTTGCTTTGCTGTCCTAAGATGGTTTCTTTTGTTAAGATTTGTCACTACTGAGGGAACATGTTTAGCTTTATCATTAAAGGGGAGGTACCACATAACAAAATCTTTGAGTTGCTTGTTTACCATTAAACACTGACTAAGACTGAATAACTGCCTTGGAAATAATTAAGTCTTATAGCTGTATTCAAATGACAAGTTAATGCTTCAAAAATCTTAAAAGTGAGAGCTTAAATTGTTTATCGAAGTAAAAGGCTAGAGCAATATAGTTCTGTATGCTGTGTATGTATGATTTTTTTGAAAGCTCTTACTAGACTGCTGCCATAGGAGATAGTTGATTTCTACCAAATTTTACAGTAACTTTGATCTGGAAAAACTGACTGTCGTTGAGTTGTTTCTTGTTAACAGTGATAATGTGATTGGTGCGTTATTTTTGATTTCTTAACTGATAAATTTCATTACAGACATGTACTTCATACACTCATCAACATTGTCTTAGAAGTTTAACAAGTAGGGACCTTTTGAAGATGTTAGAGCAAGCAGTACAGTACTGAAATCTTGGGAGCATCAGTAAATTTTAAAGTAAAAATATTCTATTCTTTTTTTTTAAACATCATTAAACCCCCTTATTAAAACACTTTATAAGCAGCACAGTGAATAAGACAGAATGCTGCACATTGGTATAGTTGTGATAAACCAGAAGGCCCATGTGTGTTAAATTTGCATAATTTTAATCTGTATATACCTGGAAAATTTATTTACTTTTTTAGCCTTGAGTGGTCTTTGTTCAACACTAGGTAAGTGTGGTGGATAAAAACAAAAATATTTTTCAAGATAGACTTTATATGTTAGAGGCTTGGTGTGTAGCCAGTTGTGAATTTAAACTGGAAAAAAGCTTTCATTTACAATACGGGAACATTCTGGCTTGATCCTACAGGAAGGCTGATATTAGCCGTTTGTTTTGCATCATCTTTTTTTCTGTCAAAAGAATCGCAGTTATCTTTTTGGAATTACGTGTCATACTGTGTGAAGAGGAGAGCCTAGAATTATTGATTGGTGTTTATTGTAGAGATTAGGACAGACAGAAAGGTATTTACTCATTAGAACAGTGTGCTGGTTCACTGAGCTCCTATTTCATAGGAATTCACACTTGGATAAAGCTGTGGTTTGATTCGTGTATAGTCACCGTAAACAGCTTTATAGCTCTGGATTTTATCATCACCTGACGGCGTGCTCATATTCCTCTGAGAGCTACCTGCGTGTAGACAAAGTGAATATGCAGCCGTAGTAAAGAGCAAGATTTTAAAGTGGCTTTGTACTTTTTAAGAGGAGATGCCTTCTGAATATTATATCCTTGAAGCTTGCACTGAAGTCTTGTAGAGTTGCTTGTATATATCTGTGACACTTGTATACATCTGTGATGTGGGTAAGGTTGTGGTTACATTTGGTTTTCTTATGGTAGGATAGATAGATCTTAAAAAAAAAAAAAAAAAAAAAAAAAGTAGTATCTGTTGGGGACAGAGCGTGGGTGAGAAAATGAGATGTTTACTTCCCTAAGCTTTACCTTGCATTTTTTTCTGAGCCTATAATTGAAAACGTAAATATTTTTATTAGCTCTTGCTGTTTTTCATCATACTGAAGAATGCATGCTGAAGTCTTAAAAGTAACTTAACTAGAATTTAATTCTTCAATCATTTGTTAAAAGAAAAGTTGTAATGCTTTTTTTCCTCTGATAATTTAATGCGGAATTGTAGATTTTTTTCCTTTGAACTTTTCTGGCCCATGAAATCTTTCAATTTTTTCCTCTTATTTACAAATTTTCTTCATGAATCTTGCGTTGTGAATGGTAAATAAGTTTGCAATATCATATAAACTAGCTAAGAGCTCCATTTACGAAGCAAAGTATGTGTAGTATTTTCAAATCTTGTGGAAATGGATGAGCGGACCTGAGCCCAGAATAAGTCTTTGCTTTGACTGTAAGATCCTTCTTTTCCTCCTTCATCACGGTATCTGTCCACCAGAGCACCTGACTGGAACTACTCAAAAAGGGATTTCCACTCTGTATTGAACTTGAATGTAGTCAACATTTTTACATGTTATCTTCATTTTGTTCTTCTATATTTCTTTTCATATTTTTAGATATTCTTGTTTGAGCTCAAATACAACACATTCTTGTAAGAAAGGTCCTACTGTTGCTTTCTAATCCAGTGTTCATGACCTCAGTGCTCATTATCAGAAATTGAGCTGTGATGGGAGAGAGAGGGAGTTTGGCCTAAACACACTGTCAAAATATTTGCATGACAAAATAACAAAATGAGAAAATAAAATACACCCATTTAAAACTATTTTACTATTTCTGTTGTGAGCTTGCTGTTTTTAATTTTGATATGAAAATTAATTTATTTCTAAATTCTAATTGTTGCATTCTGCAAACAATAAATAAGATGGCAATGTAGAAGGAGTTTCATTTTCCAGCTGGATGTGTGTTCAGAGTTTTATTTGCATAAAGTCTCCTAGAACACAATGAAATTTTTTTTTTTAGTGGGATCTGTGGTGTTGAGTAAGACAAAGAGCATGAAAGGAATAATTTAATACTTCTGAAGTTATTGGTAAAACCTCATGAGAACTCCTGGCCTCATTTACAAGAGAGCAGTAGTATCGGCTTATTCACCTGAAGCGCTTGAAATAACTGTCTTAAACATCTCACGCAGAGGCTGATTCTCCAGCTGAACTCTCTGGGCGCTGAAGTAATAATGCTATAGCTAATAATATACAAATGTTTTTTAAAAAAAAAACCAAAACAAAACCAAAAACTGATTTGCAGTCTCACAAAGTAGAATAGTCCTAGAATTCGTAGGACACAAGACTGATGTGCTGGGGTAGTTGTGCATCCGAGTTCTTGAAAAGATTGTGATATAGAGTTGTCATGAAATGGGGAACCTTAGATTTCAGCATTTTAATGTAGCCTACTCTTCGGATTTGCTCCACAGCATTGGGAAAGTGGATTAACCTCAATCTTTTTTTCAGCAATATAGCAGAGAGAACAATTTCGCTCTTTTATAACAGATGGTATGAGTAGTTTATTTTATGATGCAAGTTCTAAGTGATTTTGTAGTACTGTAATCCCTCTTCCAGTTTAAGAGATGAAGTAGTATACAACAACCTAGTAGGTAATCAAGAAACAGGCATTTGGGATTGCCAAAGGCTAATGAAGCTTAAAATGTTCACATTTGACTTATTGATGGGAAATACTAAAATGGAAATACTAATGGCCAGGGGGGTTATCAGTAAATTGACCTAAATTTTCTGAAAAGGTATGAGACTCCTAATTTAATGTGTCACTTAAAAGCACGTTTGACTGCACTAGTCTGCACTGGGAGTTCATAGAGTAGGTAGACTAAAGGGATGATAGGTGGAAGTGTGTGGGGATCTGAAATCCTGGACCACATCTGACAAGAAAATTATCTCTGAAAACCTGCTCAGCAATTTCAGAATATTGCTTTTACACCAAATTCCTTTGTCTCTTCATTGTTTTTAATTAGTATGAATTTCTTGTTACCTGGGCCTTGGTCCTGCGAAGGTGGACTTTTATGTGTTTGCTTTTCTGTAATTTGAGTGAGTTTTTCTTGAGCCATGTAATTGAGGGGCTGCTAACCAGTAAAACCAAGATTAAATGTTTGCTGATGGGGGACTCCCACTAGTGTGATGACAGTTCACTTTTCAGCAAGAAAAGACAGTTATTTCCTCAGCAATAGAGTAGCCTGCATAGGTGGGTGATGACGAGGGAGAGCCAGCAAGCCAAGTGGTCTTTATATTTTGGGAAAGTGAATGAAGTCAGTAATTCTACTGTACTTGAAGTGTTTCATAATTTCATCCCAGAAGCTTGAAAATGATGCATCTTTCCTGATTTTCTTTTGAGGTGCATGTGCAAATGTTTGGGATGTACCAGATGGTGAGCTAGGATCTTGGCTTACAGAGCCATGACCGAAATCATCAAAATAACATATGAATTCATATAAAGACTTCACAGTTAACCACTGGCATCCAGTTCACAGCACTATGATAGCGAGCAGAAAGGCTGAATTTTACTGCATTTAGCCAAATGGAGCCATGAGGTTACTGAGGTTACAGTGCTTCTGATTAATCTGTATGTCCTTATGTTGCAGTTAACTAGCCTTTCATTCCTAAGAGAGGGTGGTTTACTAGACTTCACCATCCACCTGCCATAGAATAGCATCCTATATCCTATGACCTAGTACTTTATTCAGACTTAAGTAACTCTTCACTGGAATATTCGGTACATTCTCTTCGACTGCCTCTGTTCAGTGACTGATATACGACACCTTTTTGTCTCTCTCATCTGGAGACTTCATCAGCTGTAAAGGCTGGAATTAGCATTTTCTGTAAAAACATAAACAAAAAAACCCTGTTTGTATGTTTAAATTTTAAGTTAATTTTTTTCTTTGTGTATTTAGTATTATTGAGAATGGTGTCCGAGTTAGTGAAGATACAGCTTTGTGTGATTTTTTTTTTTTTCCATCAGAAGTCAGAAATTAAGAAAAAGATTTATCTCCTGATAATCCAGTGATCTTTAATCAGAATACAGTAATTTTAAAATGATTGAGACTGAACACATCGAAACATGTATGAAGACCTTTCCTAAAATATTCTCCAGTATTGTAGTCTCAACATTCTTTATCTATATAAAAATAGTTCACGAAATTTTCTCTAATATTCTCCATTTCATATACAGGTTAAAGGTTTTCTTGAAGTCATACTTATTCTTCTTAAAATATTGAACACATTATTGTTAACACTATATGGAGGTCCCAGAGAGATCTGTGTTGTAAAATGTGAGACCTCTGTCTGCACCCATTGCACATGGATAAACCTATTAAGTACAACATTTTGCAGCCTAAACAATCTGACTATTTTAGTAGTTAACTTCAGTAATCACAACAAACTAGAAACTGTACCTCATATTACATATTGCGTAAGTTACACTTAGACATTTTTTAATGTGACTTTTCTGCAGAAACATAGTACCATAAAAAGGTTTTGGAATATTTCTTCTACTCAAGCACTGTTGCACTTATTTCCTACTGAATTCAACTGGTGAGGTTTTTATGGCATTTACTCTTAAAGTTATATAAATTGGAAAACATAAGTCTCCCCTAACCTTTAACTACATGAAAGCTACTATCTGTCTGAAGCTAGTTGCCTAGGCTACTATATGGGCAAGGGGGATGTATAGGCACCTGCAGAGAATCATTCCTGCCTTCGTTTGGAATGGAACGATTTGCCATCTGGGGATGTGTAGTCTGCTAGCTTTGGCTACGCTCGATTTCTTAGATAACTAAAGTTAGATGAAAGAAAATCTCATACATGATTTCTGTTTACTTTTGCTCAACAACAACAACAAAGTCTTGATCCAACTTTGCATGTCTAGCCTTTAATTTGAGGATAATTATTAATAATGCTCGTCTGTTTCAGTGACCCAAATACTTGGACAAACTGTAAATATGTATAGTAAGACAGAATTTATAAAATACAGGTGTCTGATTTCAAGCATCTGCATATAGGTACGAAAGTAGCCTGATTTTCAGAACTAGAGCACTGCTGGTTGTGCCAACAAATATACAACAATGACACTTTCTCAGAAACTGGTTTTCAGCAGATGATCTCCGAATTCATGCGCTGAAGTATGTGGTGACAGGGGACTGCTTTTCATTTTTAATTTCCGAAGTTATTGTCCCACCTTGATAATATTTGGTATTCTGTTATATGGAGGAAGACATGTTCTGCTTTTAATCCTGTTCTGCTCTATGCTCAGAGCAAGAATAGAGAGGTGGCATACAGTTGTTTTTTTTTGTCTTGTGAACTTCATAGTTAAATGAGTTTTGCAGGAAAAAATAAAGATTGCTATTAGTGTTAAAGTTTTAAAAAGGAGCCATCCAGATGAACTTGTTTCACCATTCAGCACTAATCCTTCTTTTCTAATGGTAAATCTATGCCTTCTTGCTTGTTTGGAGTTGACAGTTAATGGCTTTGTGATTGATCAAAACTGTGGTGTTTGAAGCACAAGCTCTTGGTCTGAGTCATCCCTCTACGTGGCATGTGTGGGATCGAGGAACACGCAGGTATGTAGCTGGACTGATTTAAAATGGCCTTGCCCAGAACCCGATTAGGAATTTTATGTCAGTCATGCTACCTTATGCTCCTACCCATCTTCATGCAGCACATGACCTACCCCTGCACACTTTCCTACGCTTAGTGGGAAGGCTGCTGCTTTCAGCTGGCTTTCTTCTGCACAGAGTGAATGCTCTGCTGATGGGCTATGAGCAGCAAAGGCTATTTGCCATATTTAAGCTTCAGTAGAGTTAGTGAGCAACGGAATGCAAATCTGCCCCCTCATGATTGGAAACTGTGTTGGTAATCATTCAAGACAAAACCAAAGCCAGTAGTATGGAAAATGCTTTTAGTCTATTTAAAAAACTTGTTTTTATAATGGAATATTGCTCAGTTGTAAGCACTTTCAGATACAAGGGGTTACTTTTCTTTGCAGGTGAATATTTAAAAGAGAATTCATAAAGTGACTTTATTTTGTGTAAAGAAGATCTTTTATTTAGAAAACTGTAACAAAAGTTAATACAGGTCATTGAAGAACAGATTGTCCACTGGGAAGCATCTAATTGTATAAAAGGAAGAAATACGATGCACTACAGAGGTAATGCAGTTTGTGCAGTCATCTCTCCTAGACCTATTACTGACTGAGGGTAACAACATGTGCATTTCAGATAGCAGACCTGGTTGGCTTTTCTAACCTGTTAGTTGTGAAGCTATTGAATGTAGTCTCATAGCGCGGGAAAAGAAAGAACATTAAAACAAGCCAAAGATTTGATCAGCATAATGATTTTTAATCATTCATATTTAGCTTGAAGTTTTTATTGACAAAATCAGATTTTGCAACTCCTTATTGCCTTATGGAAAAAAGCAAGTGATCCCTGATCTTAATATCAGTTTTCTCTCAGTGACACAGTCTAACCAGACTTACTTTCAGAAAGCATATGTAAATGTTGTGTGTAAAGAAAATATGTATTAGATTTGAAGCAAATAATGGTTGTCTTTCCTTTATTCCTTTCTCTTCATTTAAGAGAGACAAGTATGCGTTCTGAAAAACATCCATGTGTAATGTTACAAGCAGCATTATATGGTCAGAAAGTTGTATGGTTTTAAATGAACCTTTTTTTAAATGCTGCTGTTGTGCAAATATCTAGAAAGAGAAGACACACACAACACTTGAAAACAAAATGGGAGCCATCACCCTCGGTTTCCTATTTATAGAAATTCTTTAATGGTTGAATCTTTAGCATCTAGGATTGTTACAAGAATTATAAACTGTTACTATCTCCTGTTTGGAATGGGCCAGGATTGCTGTGCTGGATGCAAATGAGTGGTCTTGTGCATCAGTCTTTTGGATTACATGGGGGTAGCACATTAATTACACGAATGGCTATATTCTCAATGTAACATCAGATATAGAGAATAGAGTTGAGGGCTCCGGAGGCAGAACACCTTAGGAGCTTTGGTCCACAACAAAAGTCATTAGAGTGCATTTTTAAAGGCAGTATATTGAGAACTGGCTGTGCAAGTTACAGATTCATCAGAGAAGTCCAGCAATTCATCCTATTAAGCATATCCTGTTGCTTACAGTGCACAAAAGACTAGTTTTACTGTGCAGCAGCAAGTTCACCTAGAGATAACAAGTTTGACAGTATTCTAAAAGTATGAAGGAGAATTTAAATTAAAATAAAGGTCAGCTGTATATATTTAAGCTTTGAAAAAAAAAATCAAAGGACAAAAAAATTGAATAGGCCATGTGAAGATAAGATTGCTGGCATGGTGGGGAATAAAAAGAAGGGAAAGAAAGAGCGAGGTGCACTTTTAACCCAACCATGGAGAAATGAAATTTGTGTCCCTTAAAAGCAAAACATTGTCAGAAAGATTACCCCTGCTAACAATCAGGGATGTCCTTAATGAGATCAAGGGATCAAACCTCTGACAGAACAGGGTAACAAAGCACCTCTCGGATCAATGCAACTGTATCTTCTTTGTTTTGTAAAACTAACCTCTGTTGTATCTCCTTTGGTGTCATAGCAATAAAATTAAGTAAACCTTTCTGTAATGACATTCTTTCCTTTAGAAATTGTATTTTAGAATTCTAAAGCATGTTTTGTATTCGCTTCAGGCAACCCAAGTTGACAAAGAAACTCTCACAATTTACCTGATTTCAAAGTCTCGGTGTTCATCTTGGAAGAATAATGATGCTAAAGACTGGCTTACATTTTCCGAAGAATCTTGAGCGTCAGCGGTCCCCAAATGTTTTTGTTTTGAACCGTATTATCTAATGCTTTTTGTCTGTGTGAGAGAAGTTAGGCAAAAATAAGTAAATGTAACATGGAAAGATGCAAAGTTACTTAAAACAAAAAAGTCTCTTCCCTGCAAAACAACAATGGAAACCTCCAAACTTCTAAAAACCTGAGCCAGGATAAAATACAGTAATATACATGTGTAATGTATTTAATGATACAGTATTTGAAACATGGTAACTGATTTTAAAAATCAGGTAGGCAGTAAAAAAAAAAACATCATTGCCTGCATGAACATGTAAAACAAAAACAGTAGTAGTACAGTGTTTGGTACTTCTCTAGTTTACATTTGGCATCCCTGCAAATTCTGAAAAGGATCCAGATGCTTTTCAGGTTTGAGGTGACAGGGTAATATGCTTGTTCCCAGTGGAAGTGAGCAAAACAATATAATTTCATTGCATATATCTACTGACTAGTAAAGACATTGTTTCTGGCTTGAGAGAGCTAGGTATCTGTGATGCTAAAATGATTCATCATAGAAATGGATTTTAAATTGCTATATACAGCAAAGTCATCTTGTCTAACCCAGAACCATTCAGTACTATCAAAGAAAGGTAGTGTTCTTTTGGGTTGAAAGAAAAATACGCTCAATTTTTTTCTCATAATACTTTTATGTCATGCTGGAAGGTCTTTTGAATACTGTTTGACTGAGAAATTTTTTTCCTATATTTGAGACATACTGATACTTCTCCCGGTAAAAACGCTAGATGAGATGTTAGGAAAAGTATGAAGTAGCAAAACTGATTTATGAGCCTGTTATCTGATATGACTTTAACCTTTTAGGATTTTTGTGTGACAGTTTACTATGTTAGAAGATAATTCTTTAATTGTTATGTCACAAAAACCCACACAACTTCAAGTACTGCCAGATCCCTCAAACATTCCAGGACAAGTTCTCCCATGGTATATTTTTTTAACCTTTTTGAGTATATGGAGAATATTTCTTTTATACATAAGGTTGTGTGTGTTTGGATTATCAAAGAACACTTGGTCAAGGATATAAAAAAGAAAAAAAAAAAGATAAAATCTGGGCCAAGAGTTTTTAGGGATTTCTTCTCTCAAGAAACAGCTCTTAAAGGACTTCTAAAGGGAAAAAGGCAGGGTTGCAGCAAAATAACATTTTGAACCCTGAAAATTTTTTTCATGTTTTGCCTGTTCACTGTGCTATTAGTTTGTTTCTAGTTAAGATTCATGTGACTGTTGAGGGAGTCTGTGTTTGGATAAAAGGTTTGAAGTCCTATGATCTTCAATACACTTTTATAAACATGTATCTTTTTAAGACAGAAATTGCATTAATTTATCAGGACTGCCTATTTTTAGAGTGCTCACCTGCCTCTGCACCCCAAGAGTCATCTTGTCGCTTTTGGAGTCAGCAGGTCTTGGAGATGGTAAGCTAGCTCGCGTTGCCGTTCTGGGGCAGCGAAGCTGACGGAGTGGTGGTGTGTCGCAGTGAATTCCGAGGCACGCCCTGTTTGCAGCAACAGCCTTGCCCTTGTGCGCCAGGCTTGCTCAGTCCTGTACATATGCATCCTTTCATCTATCTCCGTATGCTTCTCTCATTTTTCCTGAAGAACTCTCCTTACCTACGTTTAGCACAAAAAGAAGCAGCATTTTTGCTTCATCTAGAGGCTGAAGGAAGGGCATGTAGAATGCTTTCGTTTCCAGCGTTTCCTTAACTCAAAGAAGAAAGAGAATCACTTTTCAATCTGGTCATGAAGGAAAATGAATGAATACAAATGGTCCCCAGATTCAGGAAATAAATATCTGCTTTTCGTCAGTTTATCTGTGTAGACCCAGAACTGGTTCAAGACTCAAGGTTTGCAGGATACATACTTCTGTAATGCCATCCTCCTGGTTCACAGCAGGGCCAAATCTCTTCTGCTAGAAGTTATTCCTGTAGTGAGGTAATGCCTCTTCACAGGTTTCTCTCATTCCCAGAATGAGTTTTGAAGCTGAGACACAGTTATTTTTGGGGCTGTGTTACCCCTTTTAATTATGTGTAGCAGACCAGTCACAGGTGCAGGTGATTTCTCCCTTCAGTCCCTGGATTTTTCAGATTCCTGTGATAGCGCTGGTCAGCTCTGTTGAGATTCATGTGTGAAAAGTCTCAGCTTCCCACCTGTTGTTCTGCTTGCATGTTATATTATAGTTACTCAAGGACCTGTTCAAATCTAGTCACTGATCCAAGATCTCGTCTGACATCTCAGCATTGCCCATTTGAGATGCTTGAGGCATCTTTCAGAGCCATGTTCAGAATTGCTACTTAATTCATTTCAAATTGAAAGTGGCCTTCTCAGCTGAGATCGTTTCTGCCAGAGAATGAGTCAGCTGCAGGTTTTTATTGCTGATTATTTGTATGTGATAATGTTTCATAGCAACAAAGTGATGCTGAGCCCTTGTTGCAAGTGGACTCCCAAATGGTCTTAAAATTCTAATTGAATTTGTAAGTAGTGCTTTTTTTTGCTTTTAGCCTTGCTATTTGTAGGGAGATGAGAAGTTGTGCTCACTGCATGTTGCCAAAACTGTTACACCACTGAGATTAAACTGTTGGTTTTCTGTTCTGCCTGTAGTTCCAAAGGCCAAACAATCAAGTCTCAGGAAAAAAAAAAAAGTGAATAAGTAACAGTCTTTGTTGCTGTATTATCATTTTCGCTGGTATTCCTTTCTCCTCATACATCAGAATTCAATTTGGAACCTCTTCGTGATTCAAACGTGATGGATTTTGAGATGTCCCAGATGCCCACTGAATTTGTCAAGCAGTAAGCATTGGATTATGCTGATAGAAGTTTAGTTTTGAAGAACAGTACTGCACTGATGCAGCTGTGTGTATCCTAATGTATAGGAGAGTTACTGTTTTCTAGTCTTTATGTTGGGATTCACATTCTGACTTGCGTTCTCAGCTGATAGAATGACATGATAGAATCACTTACTGCCACTGTGGAGAACACAGCTTGTTCTTCCTTTCTTCCGCTCTGTTTCCTCCCACCTCTCTTCTGGAGTCTGCACCTTTCAATGGGCTTTGCGTTCCTTAAGAACGTAAGCAGCTCTGGAAGCGTTTTATAGGCTGCTTTAATGCAAGTCCATGGAGAGCTAAAGCTGGGAGGTGCATTATTGCTGAAAAACTCGATTGTATACATATGACCTACAAAGGGATCTGCATTAACTGCAGTATTATATCTCAAAAGTGAATTTGGCTCACAGTTAAAGATTCTCCTTTTGTCAGCTTGAACAGACCAGTTATGTTCCCAACAAGTTGAAGCAGGTCAGCAGCTAAGGCTAAACTGTGGGCTGTGCTCTGTTGCACAGATCTGCCATGGCCATAAAAGTTGATGTGAGAATTGCATGGCTAGTTTCCAACAGCTTTGATGAAGAACTCTTTTATAGCAAGGGCAGGTACTGGTGTTCCAAAACAGAGAAAACTGTATGTAATTTTGTGAATACCCATTCACAGAAAAGACAGATAAAGTGGGCTTGAGGATGTACAGGTCTTTTTTTTTTTTTTAAAGACAAGTTTTTATGCAAGCTTTTCAGAGTTGGCAGCATATCCAAACACCTGCTGCAATGTTTAATTAAAATACTCCAGCTGAATGGAAAGCTTTTCTTCTGACCTTTATTGAAAAGCAAAGGATTATTTGACTTTGTATTGTTCTGATGAAAAAAACCCTCTAGTTTTTATAGGAAAAATGCAGGTGATGCGTTTCCAGTATGAAAATTGTTAATTTAATTTTTCCCTA
>NW_009217478.1:72090-77365 GCF_000690835.1 Fulmarus glacialis
TGTTTCAGATTAGCTAGTTTTATTGTATCCATTTCAATTAATTTGTTTTGATTAAAGTTGCACAGGAATAGAGACAAAAATTAATCTGCAGCTTACTGTGTGATATATCACAATACCATTATTTTTCTCTGAGTCATGGCTGTGACGTTTAGTTCATTATTTAACATTGCATGATTCACCTTTTGGTCCAGATTAAAAAATGTGCCACGTCTATAGAATTTACTTACAGCTTCAAACAGAAGTAGAATAAAGCATGCCATTCACAATAGGGTGAATACACAGAATAAAGCTGTGCATTACACTAAGTTTGTGAATCATTCAATGAAGATGCATTTGCAGTGTGGTGAAATATTCTGTTTTGTTTTAAATGTGTTTATTCAGATACTGTTCTTGTCTTGGTGTTGTGAGGTGAACAGATTTTTCAGCAGCAATAATGTTCTTGTGAATTAGCTTTGAAAGCATCATGAGAGAGTTGTATGTAAAGCCGGGTAGTTGTGGGAGAAATAAGCAAATACCTGTAAGTACAATGTGACACATCTAGTCAGATAACTTGTTATTCACAGTTAAAGGTGAAAACTTAGGTGTATATCATCTTTGAAGAATAACTGGCTGAAACTTCACTCTTAAAACTAAACCCCAGTTACTTTTTGTGTTACTTGCTATCAAGGCGACAGACAAAAACGTCAACTTCAATGTTTAAAATAGTATAAATTCTAATACAGATACAACATCACCTTTTCCTAGCATGAACTGAAGAAAAGTGTCAGGTTGACAAGTCTGTTAATTGTCTCACAATCTCCAGAACTAACATACAGTTTTGGAAGAACCATTGTAAGACTTATTAAGGTATCATGATTTTACTTTCATATGTGTACATTTTAGTGTCTTTGCTCAGCCTGTCCAAAACTCCGTTGGGAGTTTTATACCTGTCCACTTTGGCTTGGACTAGGACAAATGAGGTTTGGTTGAGGTAGGAGCAGAGAGTTCTCAAAATCTGTGATGCCCATAGTAGGTGACTATTTCTGTTTATCACTGAACTGACTTACAGTAGCTTCAAACCCTTGGCAGAAATAATGCTTCCTATCTTCTTGCTAATCCCAGGTCATCCAGTCGTATAACTGAGGAGGAATTTCTGAGTCCTGACAAACAGAATTCCTTACAATGCATAATTACAATGACATGCGCTGTAATTCACTTGCATATTTTTTCATAGAGAAAAATGTATGGCTTAAAGGTGGAAAGAAGTATAAGTTTTGAGGATTAATAGAAAATAGCAAACTTTTTTCCTCCTTCCTGGATGTAGAACATTAGGGCATTTTGACAATAAACTATACCTGTCAGAATGGGAGCCAATATGTAATGTTAGCAATCAGCTAAGAGGCACTTCATATGGCTTGGTGTTAATCATACTGTCAGTTTTAATTCCGTGGGCATCCTTCTTTCCACTTTCCACTTAGAATTTATTTCAGCGTGTGATCAAAGCTCTGCTGTTCATTACGTTCAGCATTAGCTAATTTGGCTTTTGGCAACTCTTATCCCAGTCCCTATTAAATGCTAGCCATAAATTGAGATAAGGGTTGTGCCAAAACATTTCAGGATTATCAAATGGTAACATAGAGATGGGTGCATTATCGTGCTGCTTTCAAGATGGTTGGGTTACTGCAAAATCAACCATTAGCAAATACTTAGATGCTCCAAGACAAATTTATACCTACAGCGTGCTTTTTCATGTCTTCTGAATTGACTACAGGATGAAACAAATGTGAGAAAAATCATGTCTTAGAACATTTCTGAAAGACTCATTTGTGTATGTTGTGTTTTTATAGAGACTTTTATAGAGACAGTTTTGCAAGTGTGCTGTATCATAAAATATTTTGGGTCACAGAATATGCTGTGTTTATAAAACAAGATTATTAGGGTAACTGTTTTTTCCCAAGCTGCAGTCAGTCAGAAGTCTGTGTACAAGATTGGTATCAGAAGTTCTTTTATTTAGAATTTTTTCTTTCAGCAGGTGTTTCTAGAACCTGCTGAATGTTTAATTTCGTGTGATAGACCTAAAAATGGCAATTTCCCTGGAGAGATGGGAGAGTGTTGCTTGGGTATGTAAACAAAACACACTACCTCACCAACCCTTGCCACTTTTTTCTCGTCCTTCAACATCTCAAAAAGTACTTAAACAATTTAGAGAAAGTCCTGAAAAAGTAATCTGAAAATAGGCTTAAACATAGCCGTGTAAAAGATCTATAAAAAGGCTTGAACAGATATGTAAATGCTGAGAAATAAAGAACTAGTGGCTTTTTTGCAGCATCAAATAACTCAGTGATAAAATTTCTATAGATTTCTGGGCTGCCTCACATCTTAATTGCTATTGTTGAAGATTATGGAAGACAGTTGGGCATCTAAATCTTTTCAAAAAGACTGATAAAACCAGGTACTGCTTCAGTTCGTTATGGCTGAATATGATGTATAACAGCTGTGGTTTAAACATTAGCAAGAAATAATCTATAAATAATTAGAAAATTCATTTTTAAAGAATATTGAATTACTAGAAAGTATAATGGTGCTGTAAGATGAAAAAATTGTCACGGTCAGATCACTTGGGCTTTCAACTTTATTAGCATGTACATTGGTAGAATATTTATTTATTTAACAGATTGCCCCTGATTACTTATGTTTAAAGTTGTATCTGGTTTGAATACTTCCTAAGGCTTTCCAAGAGCAGGACTAAGTTTCAGAAGTAGTACTGACTTGCTTTGCTTGCTTTCCAACCAGTCTTGTAGAGCTTTTTTGAAAAGAGAAGGAGAGTACAAAAATATGTGAGGGCAGAAGAGACCAGCTCCCTCACCAGGAGGTGATGTTTGCAGTATTTTACTTTATTTTTTGCTTTGCTTAACCCATTGCTTTTGCAGTTACTTCCTGGAAACATGAACAGAGAATCCGCCTCCTTAGAGATTATCTTTACTTTTTTTTTTAATCTTTCATGTTGTCTTATATGTTGGTGTCTTGCTCAGGAGTGCTGGTCTGGAATTGGCTTTTTTCAATAGTGATAGTTATATGAAGCAATTGTAGTATTTAGAATAAATTTACTACTTCTGAAAGAAACTAATTCAATAGTCTCGAGGCATAAGGCCAAGACTTAACTGGAAAGAGGGGTGTATCAGTGCTAATAGAGGCCAGTGCTGCTAATGTTTGTGTAACAGTATCAAAACAAACCCCGGTTCTCATGCTGTAGCTTAATACTTATAGAATCGTAGAATCATAGAATAGTTTGGGTTGGAAGGGACCTTTAAAGGTCATCTAGTCCAACCCCCCTGCCGTGGGCAGAGACATCTTCAACTAGATCAGGTTGCTCAGAGCCCTGTCCAGCCTGACCTTGAATGTTTCCAGGGGCGGGGCATCTACCACCTCTCTGGGCAACCTGTTCCACTGTTTCACCACCCTCATCGTAAAAAACTTCCTCCTTACATCTAGTCTAAATCTATCCTCTTTTAGTTTAAAACCATTACCCCTTATCCTGTCGCAACAGGCCCTGCTAAAAAGTTTGCTGCCATCTTTCTTATTAGCCCCCTTTAAATACTGAAAGGCCGCAATAAGGTGTCCCTGGAGCCTTCTCTTCTCCAGGCTGAACAACCCCAACTCTCTCAGCCTTTCTTCATAGCAGAGGTGTTCCAAAAAAAAGTGCCCCTCCTCATGGACCAACAGGTCCATGTCTTTCTTGTGCTGAGGGCTCCAGAGCTGGACGCAGTACTCCAGGTGGGGTCTTGCCAGAGCAGAGTAGAGGGACAGAATCACCTCCCTCAACCTGCTGGCCACGGTTCTTTTGATGCAGCCCAGGATATGGTTGGCCTTCTGGGCTGCGAGCGCACAATGCTGTCTCATGTCCAGTTTTTCATCCATCAGTACCCCCAAGTCATCCTCAGCAGTGCTGCTGTCAACCCCTTCATCCCTCAGCCTGTATTGATGTCAGAGGTTGCCCTGACCCAGGTGCAGGACCTTGCACTTGGCCTTGTTGAACCTCATGAGGTTCACACGGGCCCACTTCTCGAGCTTGTCCAGGTCCCTCTGTATGGCATCCCGTCCCTCAGGCGTGTCGACTGCACCACTCAGCTTGGTGTCATCTGCCAACTTGCTGAGGGTGCTCTGGATCCCACTGTCTATGTCATTGATGAAGATATTAAACAGTACCAGTCTCAATATGGACCCCTGCAGGACACCACTCGTCACTGACCTCCATCTGGACATTGAGCCGTTGACTACTACCCTCTGGATGCGACCATCCAACCAATTCCTCACCCACTGGACAGTCCACCCATCAAATCCATACCTCTCTAGTTTAGAGGGAAGGGTGTTGTGGGGGACCATATCAAAGGCCTTACAGAGGTCGAGATGGACGACATCGGCAGCCCTTCCCATGTCCACTGATGTACTCACTCCGCCATAGAAGGCCACTAGGTTGGTCGTCAGGCAGGACTTGCCCTTGGTGAAGCCATAATCACTGCTGTTTTCATGATTGAAATATGCCTCAAAACTGCGTATTAAGCCTGGTATCTTTTTCAGCGTAGATTTCATCTTGTGAGGGTTTATAGTCAGTTGGTAATAAAAATACAGACCGGGATTTCTGCACGAATTAAAACCATTTCAGAAGTGTAAATGTGAGGAGACTCTATGCAAGCCAGCATTCATCTCTTCAGACAGGTGAATTTAGTACATGGCACATCCTACCATCCGCAGGAAAAGGAAGTACGTATTGTGATTCAGCTGTGGAATTTTAAGACCCAGATTCAGCAAATGACCTGGGCATTATTTTTTAATCTACTTTTAAGCCCGGACTTAAATGTTTTTCTGAACATAAATATATTTATAGATATGCTTAAAACTAAAGGTAAACTTAAATACTCTCTTGAGCAGGGCTAGATTTCACAAACATGCTGGTATGGTCAATAGGAGATTTCTTATCTGCTCTTACCCTTCTGATGGTCTATCAAAATGTATCTACCAGTTTTCTTTGGGCAGCCTTTGTGGGTTTGTGTGTGTGTGTTTGTCATCTAAGAGGAAGAAACGGACATTCTGTTATAAGTTACAAATGGTCTCTGCTTATGCTTTCTGACATGTTTTGTAATAAGCTTCTGTTTAGTCGCATCTCTTTAAGCCACATTTTAATGGGGCAGGCTGAAACTCTCCTTGCTGGATGTTTTTTTTTTTCAGCTTGGAGTTCTGCAGTTTTGCAATTTTACAAAAATGCCCTCCTCCTCTTAAGAAAGGAGAAAATATATAA
>NW_009217479.1:0-271 GCF_000690835.1 Fulmarus glacialis
CATTGTGGCCCATGGAGAAGGCCACGCTGAAACAGGTGCATCTCAAAGCAACTGTGGCCATGGATAAGTCTATGCTGCAGCAAGTATACCCCTGGAGAGATCATGGCTCATAGATAAGGCTCTGCTTGGGGCAGGTACATCCCTAAGGGACTGTGGATAAGTCCAAGCCGGAGCAGGCGTAAGGGGAGGAGTTCATTGCAATGTTAAACCCTATGGTCTGGTCCAAAGGGACCAGGGGTGGAGATTGTAATGGAAATACCTTTAAATTGTT
>NW_009217479.1:302-26927 GCF_000690835.1 Fulmarus glacialis
TGGACAAGCCTTATAAGAAGCAGTGCAGTAGTGACCTGACCTGAGCTGGCTTTGATGCCCAGTAACTCCACACAACACACCACCTCTCCTGACCTGAGTGACCACCGTAACAGACGGAGCACAAAGTCATGGACTGAAAGAACTCAATGGACATTTTGTGGGCATTTGTGGACATTTTAAAGACATTTTATAGGGGTGGTCCATAGACTAAGGGAATGATATCTGTATATTGTATCAAAGGATGGGAAGGGGGGTGGTGGGTAAAAGAGATATATTGGATAGTGTGGGACCTGAGCATGATCTAAATGGTATGGAATAAGGGATGGAGAATGTGCTGGGTTTGACTGCGATAGAGTTGATTTTTTCCATACTAGCTTGTATGAGACTATGTTTTGGACTTGTGCTGGAAACAGTGTTGATAACACAGAGATGTTTTCGTTCCTGAGTGCTTACGTGGAGCCAAGGCCTCTTCTGCTTCTCACACACACCACCCCACCAGCGAGTGGGCTGGGGGTGCACAAGAAATTGGGAGGGGACACAGCTGGGACAGCTGACCCCAACTGACCAAGGGGTATTCCACACCATATGACATCATTCTCAACACATAAAGCTGGGGGAAGAAGACGGAAGGAGGGACGTTTGGAGTGATGGCATTTGTCTTCCCAAGTAACTGTTACGCGTGATGGAGCCCTGCTTTCCCTGCCTGCCATTGGGAAGTAGTGAATGAATTCCTTGTTTTGCTTTGCTTGCATGTGTGGCTTTTGCTTTACCTATTAAACTGTCTTTATCTCAACCCACGGGTTGTCTCACTTTTACCCTTCCAATTGTCTCCCCCATCCCACTGGGGGGAAGTGAGCGATCGGCTGTGTGGGGCTTAGTTGCCAGCTGGGGTTAAACCATGACACCACGATTTGTGTAAGAGGAGTAGGGTGTCTTTATTATTATTTTTTATTCTGAATGCTTCTAGGCTGAAGAGAGCTATGAAGTAGACCCTGTTATTTCAGGTCAGTGCCTGGATTAACTTCTTGGCAAAAACTTGTTATGGATCATATACTGCCATCACCGCAAAACATAGTAAGTGGAATAGGGTATCTCTAGTTCTGCTTAGGTAAGATCAATTTCTTCTATGAAAAACAAAAAGAGAATTTCTGTGGAAAGGCAGGGGTTGAATGTAGTATAACAACCACTTGCCAGAAAGATACTTGATAGTAGTTAGTTTTTGAGGTAGATGCAGCCACTTAGCATGTCTCTCTAAAGAGAATCAGGATGCACTCATTGGCATATCTGTTGGACAACAAATGTTGTCATATGTATTCTATAGTGAATTTTGACTTAATCCGTCTCTTGTCTAGGCATTCAAAGGTGAGAAATACAGACTCTGAGGAATATTGCCATGAACAGTTGATGCCTGCATTTGGGTGTAGGGCCATATTTGCTGTACAGCAGAGCTGGCAAAATCTACAGGCATTACTGGCTGTCTTATTTTTGTTTCCTCAAGTGGGAAGGGGAACAAATAATTCATTAAGCATAACAGCATATTTTATTTCTCTTTTTTTTGTTTTTTTGTATGGTACTAGTCCTGTCTTGGTTCTCCAATTCTTGGATTTAGAATTGCTATGCTAGGTGCACATGCTTTATTATTTTATGTTGAAATTGAAATAAGTAGAAATTGTATTTGAAAAAATTCAGCATAAGAATTCTGCATCAGTTAATATTAATTTTAAAATGAAATCTCATACTTCAAGGGTCAAAGTCTTTCATTTGGGGAAAATTGTCAGTATAAAAGCTCTCTGTATCTTTAACGGAAATGGTCTCTAATTTATGCTTGATTCTTCTGCTAGGTTAATGTTAATTAGTTTAACATATCACTCATAAAAGATGTCATAGTTGAGTCATTGTGTAGGTAACAAATATTGCACTGGCTAACAATGAAGAAATATTACCTCTATTAAAACCTACAGTTAAACCATGGAATCAGTAAGGACTCATGACATTTTGCAGTCATCCAGCTTAATGCATTTTAATGCCTTCAGCGGTGTCAGGCTTTTTTCTTCGGGGGGGTGGGTGTGGGTGTGGGGTATAAGCAGGTGAGGCAGAGCTTTCAGATTATGTAGTACAGTAAATAGTGTAGCCTGTGCCAAGTGACAAACGTGGTAGAAATGCTGGCTCAGGCTGGAGTTAGGGCTGGATACTGTAACACCGATTTAACCTTGAAAAATCTGTCCAGTCGGGTTACCCAAAGAAAGCATACATAAACAGTGGTAAAAAAGCTCAAATCTGCTTATATTCAGAACCCAAGTAATTTGATACTAACAACACAGCTAAACATTTACAAATATGCATGCTTGTAATTAGCTAAGGAGTTTCATCCATCTCTGCCCTGAGAGAAGCATTAGAACTGGGCCTATAGTGGAAGGCAAATTTCAGTTGAAATTGTGGTGTGGTTAGTGTGACTCTACAATCCTTTTTTTCCAAATTATCCCCCAGCCTCTCAGAAGAGGTGATGGTGTGGTGCTGCCAACATGGCTGTGACCCTGTGCCGAGTCCTGGCATCCTGCTCGGCTGTTACAGGTATTCCTGAGTATGGGAGGCAAGGCAAGTTAGTCTAATCAGACCTCTAACCAAAAGATGCTGCCCGCACTTATTTGTTTATTTAAACCATCAGCATCTGAATGGCAATGAGCGATTGAATAAGTGATTGAGAGTGCTGTTGCTTTCTCTGCCTGAGGAAGCCTGGGTGAGTGGAAAGTCTCAGGTCTCGAAGATTGGTGGAGTTTCACTTCAATAGCACAGGCAGGCATGGTCAAGCGACAAGGACTTCGCATCAGAAACGTTAACGTGAAAATCTTTAAACCTCCTCCGTTGCTAAAGGCCATAAGCATTTACATGGCACAGGAGCAAGGCAGTCCCTCCAGTACATGGCAGAGAACGTCTGAAACTTTGGAGGGCATCTACCAGTGCCTCTCAGAAATCATAAACTAACCAGATGCGTTTGCTTGCAAATTGTGTGTTTGTTTCCCTGTGAAGGAGATTACTGTAGCTTTGTGGCCAGGTAAACATGATGAGGTTGATCTGAGAAAAGAAGAGTTACCACCTTGTAATAAAATGCAAGTAAACAGCCAACATTGTTCTATCATCTCACACTCTGAGCATCGGAAGAAACTAGGTTACCTCTTTAATCTTTTTAAGTATCCTTCTAAATTCAGTGTTTCAAATCTGAGAAATGGCAGCTTTGCAGCAGGTGGAGCTGGTGGAAGAAGAGGAGTGTTCTTCTGCCTCCTTTTGAATTGTGCGAGCATTTAAGCTCCTTTGGACTATTTGTACTTCTCTACCCCAGTAGAAAGCGGAGCTGGTGATCATTTGTTTTAGTGTGAAGATTCAGTGAAGTTTTGTTCATAAAAATGTACTATTCTTCGACATCCTGCTTTACTGCTCATAGCACTGGTGTATTGTTGAGTGTCTCAACATAGTTAGGTGTGACATAAGACAACTAACCCTTTGTGTCTCAGCATAGTCAGGTGAAGACATAAGACAACTATCCCTTTGAAGTGGCTACAATCTTCAATGTGTCACACTGACCTTTTAATGTGATGCTCGCTATTGCGTATGTAACTATGAACATTAGGTTTTCCTTTAACTGAAGGAGACCTCTTTCTATAAACAGGTTGCTCTTAAGGTGCTGTTTTCCCAAGATGGTTATACTTTTACCTTCCTTCACCATTTGCTCATTCATTCGTTTGCAATTATAAATTCAGGTTACCACAAGAGTTGAAAAATTGTAGCAAACGAGCGACTTCATTCTAAATTTGCTTCTCACCTTGGATTTGCATTAAGCTTTCAGACTTCCTTTAATTTTAACCATGAAAACTGAATATATTACTGTAATTTTATTAACATCAAAAGGCTTCAAATTGTTCACGTGTAGCTCTTAAAATTTATAAAGCAGCAGTTTAAGACTTTGAAATTCTTAACAGATGCGCAGCTATGTTCTCAGTATTTGAGCTAAAAGCAGAAAGAATTTAACTCAATTATAATAATGTAAACCTTTCCCCTTTGCTTTGCATAATTAAATATTTTCATTTACATAGCACAGAAGTTTAACATTCCAAACAGGGTAGATAAGCAGAAGAAAAAGGCAGACAAAGATGCATCTTTGATGCATGCAGAGTAGTAATGCACTTGCTTGTAATCTTACTGTACTTATTATTAATAACTTTAACTAGAAATCCATATGCAAATTCCTGTGAATATGGATTCTATTTAATGTGTGATGATTTTTTTTTTTAAATTAGGTGAATCTCCTGAAATACTCAGTAAAGTACACTAGAACTGGGGCCGGAATACAGTAACCTTTACCTTTTACTTCTTGTTTTAATATATTAATTAGTGGAACAGGTCTGGGGAAAATTAAGGTTTCCCTTTATTTGTTTGGCCAACTTATGTGGATGCGGGAGATGGCTTGAGTGTGCCTATGTGGAAGTCTGTGATCCTGTATGTCTCTGATTTACAACTGGTGTAGGAAAAACTATGCTAGAGATGGTTATTACTATCACTTTGAGTAATGCTGTGTATCAGATTCACCAGCCCGCTGTCAGAGTAGTATCTCTGTGGTATCATGTGAAGCATCAGGTGTTTTGACGGCTACAGAATAGACCCAAGATCTGCAAATAAACAGCTGCACTTCTTTAAACTACTGCTGTTTGTCATGTCTGTATCAGCAAAATGTGTCAGACTGAAATGAATCTTTGCGATGTTTCTGAAGAAATTTAGTGCAACTTTTGTAGGCTAGTTTAATGTCACACTTGAATCTTCTTGGAAGTTGGGAGGATCAGTGATGTTCCCCTATAATGAAATGAAGCACTTCTAATTCTTATGCTCCTAAATTCTTCAATTATGTAATATATTACAGATTGTGTTAAACAACATGTGATTAAATACAAGTGTGTAAAATAAGAGAAAAATGCATTTTTTGTAGTGCCTTTTTGTTTGCTTACCTGGTGAAGTTTGAGGGTATGTGACTTGGTTTGGTTGAATGTCATACATCAAAGCAGTTTGGAGGTATTTTTTTTTTTTTTTACATTTATTACATGCTTCAAATCTCAAATTCTAAGTACCAATACATAGGATACATACAAAAATTGTATACATTAGAATTGAGAGGATGGATTTTTAGACAAAGCTTAGATTACATTAAATGCTATTTTCAGCATATGGATTTTATGGCATATATCAAAACACAAAATAAAGTGGAAATCCAAGCAAAAGGGAGAGCACCTGTGTGTGTATGTATGTGTATGCATGCATTGCTGGGTGGGGGACCTTAAAGGAAGTTGGTGTATTTGTCTCTGACCTTTTATTCACATTTCCTGCAGGGATCCTTAGTTGATAAGCTTTGGGAAATTGTTTCAGTGGTACTTATCTTTCTGGAGTTTTCTGTCAATTGTCTGGGTTTCTTCCATTTGCTCTATAGAAACCTTTATCATCTTTTTTGCCTTGTTTGATGGGGGTGAACATAGGAGAGCAGGATGTAGGTGAAAAAGAATGAGAATCTGATTTCCAGTGTAGCAAAATTTCATGTCCTAGAGCTTCTTCTGATAGCTTTTAATATAATGAGAGTGGCTCTTTGCTAAATACAAATCCAAGAGTATATGTCACTTGCTTAAAGAACAAGTGAAGCTACAAGGATCTCATTAATTTTGATTATTTCATATAATCCCAAAAGCTTGTAACAATACGTGTGTTCTTGTTTTCTTTTCTCTTGCCTCTAACATTGATCATCAAGGAGCACTTACATGTTCTAAAAAAGTCTTTGGGATCTCTGAGTACCTTAAAAATAATTTTATTCGTAGAAACGCAACTGGAGGCTGAGTGTGGTGTTCTCTTAATTTTCATTATTGCTCTTTTTGCTTTAGCTGTTAGGTATTTTGCCAGTTCTCTGTTGCATTCTTGCTTCATCAGACTTGTAGTACATCTCTGAAGGGTCATGAGAAGCTTGGATTATGAAGTAGCTGCTTGGCTCAGGAAATTGTAGTATTCTGTAGATTTTTGAGATGTTTTGACGCTTAGGAGAAAAATGGGTTTGTTTTGGTTTGTCTTGAGTTAAGTGTAGTGAATGTATTGAAGAAGTGTCAGTATTGTAGTCAGATTAGATAAGCTGGTTTTGTATATGAGGAGTAAACATGATTCTGTGTTTTTGATTTCTTAACTGGATGTCTTAGGTGTATTGCCCTCCAGCTGGTTTTCTGTGTTATCATATTCTCTCTGGCTCTGTTTCTGTCATTTACAATTGGATTTTACTATACTGAGGCCTCTGTTTGAGGTGAGATAAGGAATTGTTTCAGTATATGAAGTCAGGCATTTATCTAACTGTCTTGTGTATGAGGTAGGATTTGGTTTCTTTTGGTAGTAAGAATCAGAGAGCTGTATGTAGAAGATGGGGAAATACCTTTCTTGCTTACTGGATTTTGTTTGCAATTAGCTTATGCTATGTGGCTTAATTTATTATGAAAGTAGTGTGTTGCTGCTTTACTAAGCCTTTCTCGCTCCCTTTTCCTGTTCTTGACCTTGTCAAAGACTCAAAGTAATTGTGTGCCCATTTCTCATTTAAAAACTAAACAGAAAACCCCCATACCTGACATTCTGAAAATAATATTGGACTATTAGGCCTGGGAGTCCCTGGAGTACAACCATTTATTTGTATGCACTTTTTCTCAGGTTTGTTTTTGTCCAAAGGTTTAGGGAGTGTCTATGCACTTTCCACTTCCCAAATCATTAGTGATTTGTGGATGATTGGGTCCAAGTTTAACTATTTGCCTGTAATCTCTGGGGATTAGTATTCCTAGATGTTTTAATACCGGGGACTGCCGTTAGAAACTGCAGTGAATAAGCAAGTCCTGATTTATGTGCATTTAATTAATCCTAATGCCTGGGATTTCCAGTAAATTAACACATCTGGGTGAGTGCCCAAGGTTTTCGATGAGTTCTTATAATTTGGGTATTGACCTTTGAGGGTTGGAGACTAGAATCAGAGTATCATCCACATAAAACATAGTTCTTCTGTGGGACCTATTGTTAGTGTCTCTCAGACCGTGGTTCTGATTATGTTGAAGAGGGGCAGGGTGAGCAAACTCTCTTGCTCTGCTCTTGCTTGTGAGAAGTATGATTTTTTTTTTTTTTTTTTTTTTTTTGGAATGCAGTTTGAAAAACAGACCCCTAAGCAGCAGTTTAATCCAATTGAGAGACAGTCAGTGTATCTCATCTTCCTAAGGACTCTGATGGGATAATCCCAGGTAACCCCATCATAAGCTCTTTTTAGCATCTGGCAATACCACTGATGAGTGCTGTGATACTGCAGGTGACTTGATTAGTTCCTTGAGGTTGCCTGGTCCAGGCCTGGATGCAATAAATCTACACCCCATGTATTTTAATAATTTTGAGCGCAAACTTATTCAGCTTAAAAGGGGGTGGGGGAAGCTTTGGCACGGAATCTCTCTGTGGTGGGACTTTGGCTGCACACTGGAGGAGTGAAGTATTTCGCAGTAGGGGAAGACCATGCTAGGAAATAGTTGAACTGGACACACCAGTCCATGAGACTGTGATTCTTGTGATAATTAAAGTTGCAATTTATTTGAAACGTGTTCAATTGGTGGCACTTATCCCTGGCTGGGTTATAGCTGTTTTTTTTCATGGCTGTATGAAATGTGCTCAGGGAAAAGATGCCTATCGTGGGGGTGGTAAGAACGTTTGCTTTGCTTTCAGCGCTGCCTAGGCTTTCCTGTGTTGCTTCTGTAGTTGGATCCTTTTTTGCCCTGGACTAAGAGATGCTTCTGAAATGCAGGGCAATGAAATCTCAGGAAGGACCCTCCCTCCCTCCACACCAATTGTGTCAATTTGAATGGGAATGTCATTTGGGGGTCTGTCTGTATAGAAGATCTGGACAGAGTGTGTTACATCCCTCTTTGAGGTTGTTCTTTCCTGCCTGTGTGGTGAGAATTTGAGTTCTGATCATTTTGCTCTGAGAAGTAATAGGCAGTCCTCTCTTGTGTATCATTTCCATGTGGGAGTTTTTTAATCATTATATCAGGATTTTTAGTTTCAGGTTGGGTACTTTAGCAGGGTCTAGATCTCAACTTGCGTGCTCTGTGGCCAGGATTTCTGGGTGTTGTGTGGGGTTTTTTTTTTTGTGTTGTGGTTCCCCCCCCGCCCCCCCGTTGTAATATCATTGTTGGAACTGGAATCCTTGAAGGTCTCTGGTTTGCTGTGAATGAAATCCACAAAGTCAGTACCTGGGAGGAGTGAGGTATCAATTCTCCCTACCTTTTGCTGTCCTTTGGGAGGGGAAGTTTCAGCGAACATCTGCATTGGCTGAGGATTGCTTTGTCTACTCCACAATAATCTTTACATGGTTATTTGTATCTATGACTGCTCTGATGGTGTGAATATGAAAATGATATTTTGCCTACCTATAAAAGGAAGGATTTACAGTATTGGTAAGGAGAGAGAAGAGCTCATGGGCAGGAATGGTGATACTTGGCCAAACAAAGTTTTGTCTTTTGGGGGGAAAAAAGGAATAACAAACGCATTAGAACTTTTTTTTGGTGGCACATCCGAGTGCTGTAGTATGCACAAAGACGATGACAATGTAATCGGTAGCTCAGGAGCTTTGTTGTAGGGGGTATAAGAGGTTTGGTTAAAGGCTGATGTGCTCAAGATCCTCACTGAGCTGTTGTGGGTGCTTCAGGAAGAGCAGGGCGAGTTTGTGTTTATGCTTTCACAGTTTCCAGTGATTTACGGCTTGTGAGCCTTGGACTTGTCTGAGTGAAAGTGTGTTTGTAGTTAATAATCACCTGAGGATTTTTAGTCCCATCACTTTTTGAACCAATGGGAACTGGTAGTATTCACCGCACCCAGTGGCTGTGAATTTCACAATGGACTTCAAGTGAAGAAATCTACTTTTGTTTGGTTTGAACCTGCTATGAGCCAGGTTCCTCCAATGCCCCTCTGCTCTTGTAACAGGAAAGGTAATTGTTTCCTGCTTGCTTTCCCCTGCCAGCTACGATCTTGCAGAACTCTGCATCGTCTCTCCTCAGTGGTCTCTTTAAAGAGGTTATGAGGCTAAAGGAGCCACACGTAGGAGCCGTCTTTTACCTTTTATTATTTTGCCCTTCATTCTGTGTTTTCTAGTTCTATTGTGTCCTGTTGAGAGAAGAAACCAGGTTTATGTACTGATACAGCTTTTTTTCCTTTCTTTATGCATTCCATAATAATAATTGATAGCATTCTGTTTCCTTTTTATTTTCCTTTTGGACTGCTACAGAGAATTAAACTATGTATTAAAATAATCTACTCTTGCCCTAAAACTTGCTCCTTACTGGTAGGACTCATGGCTGCCCATGCAAAGGGAATACTAGGTGTTCCCTGTCATCCTCCCACTCCACATATGTGCTTTGTTTTTTTACTCAATTTCACCTATAAGTTAAATGCCGTAGTCACTCAAGGTGCTGAAAACTTTTTTTCAGAGGTTAAAGAAACACACATCAGAATAAAGCTGAAAAGCTGTAGCCCTTCCAGAGCTGTCCCAGCTGACAGTGCAGGCCAAAGAAGAGCTGGAAAGGCTCATTCCTCTGGGAGTCAGATAGCAAGTACAACAATCAGTAGCGTAGGGATAGTCTGTCCTCGTTGTAAGCTAAAAATACAGAAACTGTTTTTTATATTTGTATCTAGTATAAATAAAAAGGAATATTGTTTACTACTTACTAAGAGGTGTTGGTGGAACAGAGGATTTTAAGCAAATCTTCTGATTATTGCATCATTAGCATTTTGACAAGTATTTGTAGCAGAAACTTAGTGCATGGCTTTTTGCATGTTTGCTGCTATTGTGGTTTTGTTTTTTTTTTTTAAAGTTATTTCTCTGGCAGCCATAGATTTATTTTTGGCTCCTGATAGTTTCACAGAAAAAATGCAAAATAACTCTCATGATACAATCAACCTAAATCTTTCATATAGATTCTATATCCTGAGGACAAGAAAAAAAGAAAGCAACTAAAGCTTCAAGTGCATTTGGAAAGAGCTAGTGGTGCTGTCCTAAAACTGTGTCAAAGACAATGAAAATGCCTTATTTCTTCTCTGTTAGAATAGAAAGAAATACTCTGAGCAAGATGTATAGGTACAGCACAGTAAGATGGAGGCTGCTGTCATGATGCCTGGATACAGACTCGACAGACAAGGAAACGTTCAGGGATTAACGGGAACTGTGATGTAGTGGCTGAGAGGAGAGGCATTCAGAACAGGGAGCATCCCCTTGTGTATTACAGGCATGGGAAGTATTTTTATTGTCAGCTTTCAGTGTATGATTTGCAAATTGCCTACATATCCAGGTGATATCTGGTAGTTGCGGATGTGTTTTCTATGATTCATAACCAAATAAAAGAAAAAAAAAAATCAGTCAAGTTGTATGTTCTACTCTGTTTAAAAGAAAAACGGAAAATTGCACCTCTGGTTTGGTTAAATGTGGACTTCAATCACTAGAGCTACTTCAGAGTGTTATACAGAGGATAGCCAGACAGTGTATTCCTATCCTGTATTATGAATTTAACTATCTCCATTCTAGGCGGGATTTTGATTAAAGGCATTTGCATTGTGGTTCTTAAGATGTTAAACTTTTTGAAGAAGGGGTATGACAGTCTTAGGATCAGTAAGATAAGAGGAAGATCAGAGCTCTTCTAAACCGGTCCCAGAGGAATGGGGTGGCAGAAGAAGCTATTAATTCTTCTTGCATATCCCAGAACTAAAACACAAATCATGCCAAAGAGCCCATCCTGGTTGTATAGGGAAAAACTGAGACCTTTGAGCAAAGTAGGCATGGTGTTGCTAAAAATGTTTTTCCCCTGTAGAGATGGTATAGCTGACGATAATATGTACAAATGGTCTTATAAGTTCAGTGAACCTGAGTTTTGGGCGCTGTGGATTTAAACATGTAATGACTAGCCTTCAAGTAGCCATGTCTAATGGGTTGGTGCACCTTTGTCAAAATTAGAAATGTAGAGATGATATAGCTGTACAAATGGTCTTATAAGTTCAGTGAACCTGAGTTTTGGGCGCTGTGGATTTAAACATGTAATGACTAGCCTTCAGTAGCCATGTCTAATGGGTTGGTGCACCTTTGTCAAAATTAGAAATTTTTTAGAAAAATTTCTAGGATTTTTTTTAGAAAGCCTATTAAAAAGGATGTGGAATCAGATTGATCTGTATTAGCCATGTTAAATTATTCAACAGCATCAACAGTGCATGGGTTGTCACCTGCTGACAGTCTCTTCAAGAGTAAGTGGTAGAAGAAAGTCTGTCTGCACTGTTAAAAACTGATGTCAGTCACCAGGGGCTTGTAGATGTGTAAGGAGAAAAGTAAGGCAAAACAAAAATCCACTTCTTGGGTGTTTCCACTGCATGATGAAAATGATGCTTTGCCTGGTTATAAATGGAAACTTTGGTTTCCAAGATGCAACACGAGTGTCTTTTGAGACTATTTTGTTAGATGTGTGTATCAATTTAGGAAAATAGGCATCACCACTCCAAATCCTAAAACAGCAGGAGAGAAAGAGCACTTGCTTGATTCAACTATTTTGCCCAAGAAGGCCTTGGGGAATAACTGTAACAAATTGGGAAGGGAAAAAGAGAGAACTAGCGGACTTCTGTTGTGTAGTACCAGTGATGCTGATCTCCTGCAGGAGATGCAGTGGTCTGTTTATTGCACAGGGCACCTCAAAAATAAACGTTGGTTATCTGGTTAGAAGTACGGAAGCTGTCTGTCAGTGATGATGGTTGAGTATTTGTGTTCGCCTTGAGAAGACTGACGTGGGGAACTATACTGACTTTGGCACAAACTTCTCAGAATTAATTATGTTTTGCAGTGCTAATAGAGTGGCGTGCCTGGTATTTCTTTTCTGTCAAGCAAGTTCTTGAATGGCAAGCCCTTTGTCCTCTGTAGGACACCCTTTAGTTTGGGTGAGTGAGGTTGCAATGCTCCCACGGGCATCATCCTCCAGCACCCGCTTTGCAAATTCCATATGCGCAGTTTACTTGTAGGTGTGAGCTGCAAAACTGGGCTTATTCATAAAGAAATGTGTTGAGTACCAGGAATCATTCGCACAGGTATTTAGTTTCTACATTTTCTATTCACTGTTCTGTAGCCAGTAGCCTCAAATAAAAAGGGGCAGAACTTGGCAAGGGGAGCAAAATCTCTCTGGCTCATGTTACACTGGGGTTTGGGTTGCTAGAAAAATGCCTGGTTTAAGTTGATGGATTTTGGAAGAACAGCTTGCCTGTGCTTGTTGTGCTGTGTTTTTTTCTTTTCTTTTTTTTTTTTTCTCTCTGATGATGTCAAAATGGAAGAGCAAGTCACAAGTATGTGGCCCTTTTGCCATAGTGCTTGGCTCCGAGTGTAAATGGCATACTCCAGGCTATCTGTGTTGGGGGTCTGCCTGAGAGAAGTGGCTGCATTCAAAATTCTCGTTAGGGAAAGTGATGGATGACTTTGCTGCAAGCTGCCCTTTCCCCTTCAGAGTGAGCCTGGGAAGGAGAGGGCTTCTGAGAAGTTGTCAGCACTTGATAGCTGTACAGAAACCTCTGTGTGCTGGATCACTGGAGCAATGCTGGAAGGAGAAAATGAGAATAATTTAGAGCCCTGCCTGTTCAAACAGTACCTGCTAAACTTGCTGAAATGCAGGTAGTACCAAACATGTCTGATGATCAGGTCTTGTGCGTGGTATCAGATGGGAGTTGAATATTGCATAAATATCAGATTTATTAAGAGCTCTTTTCTTGTTCAGTGAATATTAAAGAATGATTCCTCTTGTGTTGAATAAAGGATAATCTGTTGATAACAGCCTTTTTGAATCCAAAGATATCAGGACTGCATTTTGAAAGGTGGTGTTCCCTAAGAAACAGATCAGTTGAGAGAATAGTATTTTTTTCTGATTTCTCTTCAGTGAAGGAATGCAGAGATATTAGTTGAGCATTTTTAAAAAAGATATTTCTTGAGAGAGTCATAGTTCATTTCTCTATCCAGTTAAAAGTACCTAGTAGAGATTTATGTAGGTCTTTAAAAAAAAAAAAAAAAAAAAAAGTACTTTTAAAGGAGTCCAAATCAGAAGTTTATCTTTGATAGTCGTGACACGCTGGCTGACTGGTGTGTTCTGGTCCAGTGCTTTAACACATGCTTTAACATCACTGTACTATCCAAGTAAGTCATCATACTTCCATCACTCTGTCTTTTTGTATTGATACAATGCTTTATTTCTCAACTTTTCAGTTAATGCTTAAATAATCTAGTAGGGTATTTCTACTTGTCATTCCTTTTCCTTGTCTGAGAAGAACAATATACTTTGCAAGCAAGCCCATTTAAATTGAAATGAAGTCTGTCTTCTGTTTCCAGCACTAGTCTATATCTAGGTGGAACCTTTACATACTGATATATGTCTGAGATTAGAAATTATGACATGGTGTTATTAAGTTTACATCTCTACAGCTAGATCTGGCACTTAAAGTGGAGTCCTTCTTCTTTGCTATGTATGAAGAATGAAATAGATCCTCCAGTATGTAATAACTCTTGGGCAAAAAAGAAAAGTGTTTCTGGAGAGTTTAGAAATGTATTAATTTACTTGAGCTAAAAATAATGTAATTGTAAATAGGAGTCATTCAAGCTATTTAGAAGATGAGTCAGACTTCTGGTTCCAAGCGTTGTCTAACAAAATTACCTAGCTCAAACTGAGAAACTTTTTCTAAATTTAGCGGTCTTTGTTGCGTATTCTTCTTGCATGATGGGAAAAATTCCTCAGTAGAAGGTGAAGAAATGTTTTAGCTCAGAGTTTGAAGGAGGAGTTAGTTCTTTACTTAAAAATAGCTGTCCTTTCATGTGGTTTCCACATGTCACAGTAATCCTGCTGTCACCTATTGCTCTGCTATAAAAGGGGGAGGCTTTTTTTTTAAATCACGGAAATTTTTTTAAAATTTCAGTCTTAGTACAACTGGAAGATGTCCTAACTGCTTTTTAACCAGGTTAGGTGTTTAAATCGGCACTGAAAGAGCTGGCGGTGGCTGGGCTGGCGCAGGAGAGGAGGTGCGAGGCTGCAGCAGTCTGTGCGGTGCAGGTGGGGGCTGTCCTCCCGGGGAGCACGGGAGCCTTTAGAGCTGCTGCTACGCCCGAGGTTGGCCCGTGCCAGGATCTACTCCTCCGCTCCATGGTGGGAGTGGGGCTAGGATGAGTTGTCAGCATTTCATATGCTATCTAATCTGTCCCTGAAGGCTTTAGGGCTGCTCTGCTCGCCTTTTGGGTCCCATTGTTGTACTGTGCTCTACTGCGGGGCGCGTTACAAGCTTAGTGAGAGGCTGGTCCGGGGGAGATGAAAGATGGGCAGCTGCCTGCGCCTGCGCTGGCCGGAGAAGAACACAATTCAGTTCCACATCATCTGTTTCCTCACTGAAGCATGATCCGTAGGACCTAGAAAACAAATGCACTTCTCATTCTTTCGATTCGGTGATTTTTTTATTTGTGCAGACCTTGAAATGAAAATCCTGCAGAGCAGCATGTGAAGCCTTTCCTTGTTCTCTTCCAGGCTGTTGTCTGCAGGCCTCTGGGGTTGTTTTTTTGTGATGGAGTAACTGAAAGCCTGGTTTTACCATGTCTATGGACAAATAAGGATACATACACAATATACAATGTCTGTAGTGGAAATAGTCCCAATGGAGGATTTCAGTGTTAGGAGTGAAGTCGAGACATTGAGTGTGTTTGTGCTGTCATGGAGATATGGGTGGGATGGCGTTATCTATTCTGGGTTCACCTTCTGTGGTATGTAAATGCAGCTACTCTGCTTTTTTGTTACTTCCATTAGTTTTGTGTTTGCCAGTATAAAACCAGTGACATGACAGTTTTGTTTCAATTGCTGTCACTTCAGGAAAATATTTCTGCATTAAAAAAAAAAAGGCTAAATTGGCATAGGAGTAGGAAGAAAAGTTAAGTAGAGAAACAGGATGAGGAATTGTTAGTAATTTGGTTCTGAAGTTTGGGTGGGTTTTGTACAAAATGGTTGGGTAGGCTTCACTTCTTCCTGTTTCTTCCCGCACTAATAAAATCACAACAGTTGATTGTATGAACAGGGAGATAAAAGCTGTAAAATATAAACTTACACTTTTATTTATAGATAAAAATGAAATTTGTTATTTACAAAGGCTCCTTTCTGAAAGACCGAATTGATGAAAATATTTTTATTTTGAAAAAAACATGTAATAGTTCAATATTTTCTTGAAATAACATTGAGTTTAAAACTGACTGGAGAGTGAGGCATGACCTTATTTAGGCTTGAGGATATTACAGTAAGTACAAAAAAAAAAAATTGTAAATTTACTGTTGACCTTAAGGGAAAAATCAGCTTGCTGCGTGGTGGGAGGCTGCTGGATTTATTCCTGAGGTGTGAGCATCTGACAGAGGCAGTCTGCTCATACAGAAGGAATATTTTCTTTCCGTTTACTTCAGTATAGTAGCTATTCCATTCAAAATTAAGAGCAAATTGGAAGAGAAGACAGGAGAACTTGTTTTTCATCTTCTGGCGTATGACAGCAGCGGGTGTAGTAGGTGAAGATCTACTAATTCTAAACACTGCGGGGCATGGTCACCAACAGAGTCAATCACATTCACTAAATACAAATAGAATTTCTGGCGAAGTGCTGGAGTTATTGTGAGGATAATAATTTCAAATGAAAATGTCTTGAAGGTCACTAATATGAAAATTATTTTTTTTCTTAAGGAAAATAACTACGCATAAATACAAAGCAAGTTTGATTATTTTTTTTTTTTTAGATTGATGCAAATGGCGATTAGAACTATTGTGTTTAAGTCCCTTGATTTAAATAATCTTAATGTGGTCAAGGTAAGAGTTTATGAAGGGCGTTTCCTTTTTTTTTTATAAGTATTGGAAAAAATGACGTAAGGCTATAGATAAGCACTATTTCTTTCATTGTCTTTAGCTGCCTTTTATCTTCTCCCCCTTGAAGTCAGAGACCTGTTTCAATGGGTCCAGAGATGAACAAAACGTGTATCTTAAAGTCTGTATTTTGTAATTGCTTGTGGAAGCTTGTGAACTTAGTGGCATTAATAATAGGGAAGGAGTTAAGGATCTGTACAAATATTTGAAGGATATGAACACAATTTCTTTCTCTTTGCTTGGAAAGAAATTTTTCCATTGGGCAACACAGTGATGAATCTGGTGTCCAAGTTTTCATCTGAGGAATGAACGCTTTCTCTGTGTGTGGGTTTTTTTCTTCACTTCCACTTTGTCAATAAAGAACTTTCTTTTTGTTTAGCAGCATTTTGTCTATGATTTTCAATTAATGGGGTGTGTTCTTTTGAATGGCTGTTTAATTTTCCATAGTTCAAGAACAGAAACAGTAAATAGAAGGTGACAGTTTTTAAGAAAACTTTTCTTTAAAAACAGAGGATTAAAAACTGGATTCTCCCAACAAAACCCCTAGACGGTCTCTTTTTCTGTCTTCTACTTTGCTCTCTTTTTCCTTCCCTTCACAACCCAAAAGGTCAAACAAAATCAAACCCTCCCCCCCCCTCCAAACAAGAAGAGAAAACCTACATGCCTTAATTTCTGAATCCATTGCCTTGCTGCATGCTGGTAGACCTGTCCATGCAGTGGGAATAAGTATCAAGACCCTAATTTTAGCAAAGTATTTAAATGTGTGGTTACATTCGTTCCTACTAAGGCCAATACTGAGGTCTAGATTTTGTTCTGCCTAAAAAGCACTTTCCTGAATTGGAGTATGGGATGCAAAGTATCTGGCATTAATCATAGCCAGTAGATGAATGTGTGCTCTGTCCAGAGATTGTATTTCTGACACTCTACTGATTGCAAATGTGATTCTAACAGTTTGATATATATTTAGGTATTCTGCACACCCCAGAGGAAGGAGCAAGGTAGTCATTTAAAAGAAAAAGTATTGAAAATAATTTTGTTTTCAATAGAGGAAGCAGTAAGTTTGAAGGTTGGTAAACCTAATGTTGTTAGTAATTAGGCATATTCTTATGTGAGTCTAGATACTGTTAAAATGTTTCAATGCTGTTGAAATGATAAAAATATTTGTGGCTGGCAAGCTAAACTGAAAACATCAAGTTGCTTTTTAGGTGTCACATTGTTCCTCAGTAGATTTTTCTTTAACACAAAGAAAAAAGAGAACCAGAGAAGGTTTAAAAAAGCACAGGATAATCTACCAAGCAATCCTGCTTCTTGCATCTCTATTATATGGGTATGGCCCGTGATGAATATGGATTCAAAATGCTGTGCAGTGTCATACCCAGGGCCTGTGCTTTCTGTGTGGAAGGGTTTCCCCTATGTGTTAGTAATGAAGATGACTATATTTCATAGTTACTAGTTGTTGCTTTGGGCTCTTGGCAAAGTATCAGGGTAGCTTCTGGTCGGGTGATGTTTGGATGTGTCTGATTTGCAAGAAAATATTTTGGCACCATATTATGTGTGGTTTGGTCCAGGGGAAGAGCATGTGGGATGTGTAGTCTTCAAATGGAAATGCTGTAGGAGTGTTTATTTTAATCATTTTTTAAACATGCATCATGGCATGGCTAAAAATACCTGCCTACTTCAGTAGTGAGAAGAAAAGCACTGTAAATATAAATGTAGGTGGTGTGAATGGCTGAGAACTGGGTAACGCTTGCTGTAGGCTTCTAGGGGCTGTTTTTTGAGAAAGAATAAAAGTCGCATGTGAACAATGGGCCATAGAACTTACATTTTATTGGTATATTTATAAACAGCTGGATTTGGAATGTAAAAAGATAATGAACCAACGTGTTTTATTCATTATCTTGGATAAGGTCAGGAACACTAACTGCACCGTTCAGATCTGACTCATTCTGTTTGGCTGTGCTGAATATGATGAAACTACAAAGGCAGTTTTAAAACACGTGGCTACAAATAACTTGTCAGTGTTTGGTGATGCAGAGTCCACATAAATCTCTACATCTGGAATGTGTGAACCCACGAGTATCTCCTGTTAATTATTCTGTTTGACGTTTCCAAAGCTAAATAAGAATGATGGTTAGTTATGAATCATATCTTGCCATGCTCAAATGCCAAGCTTCATTTTATTGCGATAGAGATTAAGGCCAGCAGAATAGTAGTTATTCTCAGCATCAGTATTTTTGCTACTGTCAAACTGCTGATGCAGCATTTGCTTAATATAAATGAACCTTTGTACCTTTATAAAGTGCTTTAAATCTAGGAAAAAAAAAAAAAAAGCCTAATCAAAAGGTTAATCCTGACAAAGTATTGTAAATTATCTCCTGTCTGTGCAGTGCAGGTGCAGCAAAACTAATTCTCTGCCGTACAGTCCAGTGCCTATTTCAGAATATTGGAGAGCATCGTTATAGGTGCTAGCGGCACTGGGGTGGTTGGCAGGAACAGCTCGGGGTTGATCTTGCAGCACGCTTGCTCGGTTAAGTCTTTCAATACCTGTTATGCATGAGGTAACAAGCTTCATTTCTGGTGCTCAGCATTTTGGATGGACTGTGTACCAGCCTTGTTCCAGTGAAGTATGGAAAACACATGCTTAAATAACATCGACCTTCAGTGGTGTGGAAATGCTTCAATGAATTTGGGCCTCAGGGGTTGGGGGGGTGGGTGTTTTGGGTTTTTTGTTTTTTTTTTTTGGTAGGATAGCGTCCATTTTCTGTCTGGGGTGCTGCATTCTTAGTCCTACTGTTAATGCGGGGGGAGGGGGGGGGAACACCCTGTGCAGCAGTGAGTGCTGGGTAACCTTGCACCACTACAAAAAAATCCAGTTTCAGGCGTTTGAGCACTGTGCTTAACCAACCTCATAGGTCAGATTTAAGGAAGTTCATAAGCTCCGGTACCTGTCACTTCCTTTTATTGCTGTTTTGACTGAGAAATATGAAGTCTAACTGAAAACTATATTTTCAATCAGTGTGAAGTTACACAAAGGTGCAGGCTTGTACCTGTATAACTACTGCATCTGCATTAACACTTTATAATTTCTATTACAACATATAGAATAAAGTATTTGTGTAAGTACATGATGGGGTACATCACACTGAAGTAAACTTCTGAAAATTGTTGTTTTTATGGTAGCTCCCATGTAGCTATAGGGGCATGCAAGCCTTCTCTGCAGGATGCTGCGCTTCTTCCCTGTCATGTAAGCAGCTGCTGGGCTCCTGGGCAATGAAATGGGTTAACAAGTGAAGTACCTTGGGCGCTGTCCTGCATCTTATGTTGATAAGCATTAAATAACCCTTAAACAAGGATAGCCACTCAAGAGCATTGCAACACAGGATTTTTTTGTGTTACTTGTTAATAACACCTTTTGCAAGTGTGAGACCTCTTGTTGTATAGCTCAGAAATGCAGGTATTTACTGTCTGAGAACTACCTTTCTTTTTTCCCCTCTTTTTGAGGCAAGAAAGATGCATGTAAGAGGCAAGTGTGGTATGTTTTGACAGAAGCTTTGTTTTAACATTTTGCAGTTGACAGGACCCAGAATGTGCCCAGCACAGGTCTGCAATACTGGACCACATAAACTGAGCTGTGGCCTCCGTTTTCCTCTAAAATAGGCCCTTTTGAAGTGAATGCTGGGTTCACTGACCTCTTTCATGACAGAAACAGTCAAGCCCCCCATTTCCCACCTTCCCGGAGAGTGCCTTACCCACCCACTCACACGATTTGTTTTTGTGGGGGGGTGTCGTTTTGCTGAGATGGTGTCAGCCCGCAGAAGGGAGAGCAAAAGAGAACCTCTGCCATGGCAGGCCTGCGCTCGGGGTGCTAACGGGGCCAAGGCTATCGTGAATTCCTCCTCTCCTTAGTCCAGCAACTGTTCATATATTTTTATCGAACAACTGTTTCGGCTTTTTGCTCCCTGCTGGTCTGGCTGGTGATGTCTCCCTTCTCTTCTGCAGTACCTTTTTTTTCCCCCCTTCCTCTTGACTGAAGTCCTCTCTCTAACCTCCTATTGTATCTACCCAATTCCATAAATTCTTCTCCTGAATTCCTATTCCTTCCCCACAAAAAGCCCCTTATTCTCAGAGGGGAGTGTGTTTTTGCCTGGCCTTTGGACAGCTGTTCTATTCAAAAACTCTCCCCCACAGTAAGAGGCATCCCACAATTCATCGCTTTTTTTCTTTGCCATGGTAAAAGCTAAAAGAATGTTTAACAAAGACCTACAATTTGTGAGGGGGGTGGGAAATGTGAGTGTAAATTAACAGTTTCAGAAAACTGCTGAATAATATAACCCTTTAAAGAACCTTTTTGAAAGCTTTATTCCTGTTCATAACCAGTTGATAAAGCAATAAATTGCAGAATTTGATACAAACATCTTATTTGGACCTCAGTGGTGAGTCATGTATTTTAATTATTTAGTATTTCAAAGAATCTTTTTTTTTTTTTTGGCCAATGCAAGGTGGCATGAAATTAAAGCACATATTACAGGTTGAGGGTTGATAATGGGTAGGCAATTAATGGATTGTATTGCGTTTTGAAGATTTTGGAGTCAGTAATGTTATGCAAATGCAAATCGAGGGCAATTTATTTGTAAAAAGTTGGGGTTTTTCTTAGGTGCATTTATCCTTAAAGCCATTACTTTTTCTTTTAAGGATTTGTGCATGTTTCATAAACACTACTTTGATCATGGGAAGCATTTGTGGTATGGATTTAAGTCATAATCTGAACAAGTTTGTTACAGAATGGTGTGCTGAAGTTGTTGTTTTCAAGGAATGCAATCAAACTAAAATTACAGTTTTGCCTCTATTTACGTAACGAAACATTTTAACCTCCTCTCAGTTGCAGTATAGCTGTTATCCCAAAGCAAGATGAGGAATATAATACTTTACTTTAAATTTTTTCCTAGTTTAACGGGTGCCTTTGGCAGCCTTTCCTGCACGTTGGGTCCTGCTGTGTTCTCACAGTGGCCGCTTGCTTTGTTTTTTGTCTGAGGCGCCTTTTCGCGGCGGCTGGGGGCCTAGTGAAAAATGCTCCTGGTTTTGAATGTGTTTAATTTCAAGTGCAAGCTTGCCTTATTGCTGCTTTCTGGCTCAAATCGTATGGGGGATGAGACTGCCGTTTTGAAACGTTAGTGTTTCTCAGCTCAGAGTGGCCGCGTTTCCATCCCGCTGTCGTGGCACATGCACGTACAAATGCACTTTAGTTGACGCGAAGATCTTAGAGCGCTGCAGCTCCTCGGTCCCCTGCTCCCTGCCTGACGCATCTCCCCGCCTGCTCCCTGTTTTACGAGGTGTCTCTCACCCTGGCGCATGTACCCAGCGTATTGGGGTCCTGTGCAGACGCCTGGCCTGAGCCCTACGGATCTGCTTTAGTAGGATAGAGTGCCCCTCCGACAGAGCCATCGCGCTGCATTGCTTCTGCCGTTTGCTTGCGGAGGGCCGAGCCGGCGGACAAAGGATCCCCCCCGCCGGCCTGGGGCTGGGCTGGCCACGGCGGCCCCCTTGTGAGTGCGGCCATATGCATATGAAAGGACCTTTAAACATGCATTTGCGCTAACCGTTACTCTGTTGTCACTGAGTCGTGTAATGAAGAGTCCCAAGGTATTCATTAACGTGCGTTGTTTCATAAACATTTCTTGTGCAGAATTCTTAGCAGCCGCTATTTCCGTGAAATAAACGATATACTGAGAATTGTCCTTTTTTTTTTTTTTTTTTTAAACAAGCAGTTAACATATAGAAAAGCCTTAAGTCAGAGTGGACAGAATCATGCAAAATATTAATTGCGAAGTTACGCATAACTTAAAACTGTCTTCTGGTCGTGTGGCAGTGATTATTTTTTCCACCAGTGGTGAAGCAAGCGTTTCAATGAAAGCCACACTTTTCTGGTCACGAGTCCTATTTGTTTTGCTGATCTCTGGTGTATCTGCAGGTACATGGCTCACATCACATAATTTCTTTGAGTAAGCTTGTTCAGCGATTTTGCAAATCCAGTCCAAGGTATCTTGTTTTCTTATTGCAAGGTAGTACGAGAAACCATGTCTTAACTGTTGCTAAGATTGTAAGTGTGTTAGAGCTCCATTCTGCGACGGTTACGTGGAGGCTTGCATTGTGTCGGGTGTTGGTTTTGGGGGGCCCCCCGCTTTGGGGACCCCCCCCACCAGCCTCTGTCTAGAGGCTGAGAAGGAGCTTTGTGAAAGATGACATTTGACTACCAGATGCATTCAAAATCAGGGCTGCCGAGCATTACCCCATCTGCTTTGAGTAGAGCAGCAGGGGTTTTTAATGCCTACGTATTAATTATATAGAGGGAGTGGCTACATGTTTAATACAGGTCCTCATTAATTTTATGTAGTCCACTAGAGTTCTCTAGTGTAAGCATGAAGAAATAAAACTCGTAATGATCTCTTCTGTTCCCTCAGCTTGCATCTGTTCCACAGGATCCTCACCAGGGTTTTCCGTTGCCTTTCCTTCTTTTAGGCTGTAATAGGAAGCCTTCAGGAATCACATGAATGTTGCTGTACCTGTGCAACAAGGACCTGGATATCAGGCAGGGGACTGGAGGCAGCAGGCAACTCGATGAAATTATATTCTTGCTGTGCTTCTTGAGAGTGCGTGGCCAGCTGGTGCCAGGTGGGCTGCTGCTGGAGTAGCAGGGGATGTGAAAAATAAGACCTTGCATTCTATGGCAAGTATTTGTCCTCCTGGGCTTGCAGTCTCTGCAGGGCAGCTGTCTCCTCTCCAGTGAGTGCCATATTTCCATGGTTTGAAGGAGTAGCCAGCAGTTCCTAGTACTCTTAGAGGGCTCTGGAAAAGTGTGTGAACAGCCCCCAAAGACTTGATAGCAGCCTCTGACATGCAAACGCAATTCTCACCACCTCATTTTCCAGTTGGTGCCAAAGTCTTTCAGATCCTAGCATGTAGGCACTGGTCATGCTGTACTTACGGTGTTAGTTGCTTCCAGAGTCACTGGAATGAAAGAAACAGCCATAGAGCCTGATGCAAGAAGAGATGTGCTCATGAATTTTCTAACATATTACAAATACTAGCGAGAGTTTGAAACATAGCCAGAGACACTTTTCCATCTTTAGTTTTTTTTTTTCCTTTTGATTCAGAACTCCGGGATGTATATCTTAAAATACTGCTTTAAAGTCTAAATAGTTTGTGTGATAGCTGAAGATCTTGTAGCATTTATCACAGAAATTTTTTTCCCTCATTGCTCAGCCCCTGTGGAGATTTGCTGTCCCTGAGGCAGCAAAATTATTTCTGGAGTTTGAAGCCTTTGGGTAGGACGCCAGGGTCAGGTGAATTCTTGTTTAATCTTCATTCCTGACCTCTAATAGCAGCCGAGGAGGAGGAGGGGCTGGCTCCCAGAGCTCACAGGACCAAGAGCCACTCAATGCTTCCTTATAAGATGCTGACCTGCTCTCATTCTGTGCATCTCCTGGCTTGGATGTATGATGGTAGAGGTACCAATGTTGCAAAACCCAGATGTTGAAAAATTCTTGACTTCTTTTCACCTCCCACTTTGGATAGTACCTGCAGAAGAAAGACTGTTTTTCAGTAGCATGCCTACTGGCATGTGCTCGTTTATAAGTGTAGATCGGCAGGGTAAAAACTGTAAATTGCCAGCTTTTAAAGTGAGGTACAAAACCAAAAAAGTTGTTTTTATGTGCTGTTACATTAAAAATGCCATTGATAGTCGTTATTTCCTTTAAGGTGAATCAATATAAAATCTAGGTAATTATTATCCATCCTAGGACTTAGCATTATGGTGCCCTCATTGCTAGTTTAAATTAATAAGCTGAGGGTGAACCATGGTGAGGATGGCAAGGACATGCATTCTCTTCTGCCGTCTCAGCTACACAGATGGCAGTCCTTGGGCAGGAGTAGGATGGGAGAGGACGGTGTCCTACCCCCTGGCAGAAAACTGCTGCAGCTTCCTTGTCGGAGTCCTCATTTACTGCTATAAACCTCTTCCTCTCCTCTCATTTATAGGGAGAGACAAGCTTTCAGGCTTCGTCTGCTGAGTGATCCAACTGATTTTTTTATTTTTTTTTTTTTTTAGTAAGACAACTTATGTGAGTAGTGCTGCTTGTCTGCAGATGTCATAAAATATATGAAGAAAGTAAGAGAGAAAAAACCCCAGGAAATAGCATGAGTTGAAGTCTATTTACACACAAGCAGTGTGCAAAGGTATTAAAGAAAATTGCACCAAAGCAACTTTATAGTGCCAGGCAAATGACGCAGGCTGTGATCTTTATCAGCCTTTATCAGGGGCTAACCTAAAAATTAGGCATAGTATAAGCTTACCCTAAGGTGAGCCTTTTGATTTCTGTGCATACTGTGGAATGGGTATCTACATTTCATCATTCCCTTGTTATTCCTTTGTTTACATTTACATTCCCTTGTTTTGTGAATATAGGTCACAACCATAGACTATTTTGCACTGCTTTTAATCATGAAAAATTCATGACGAACCTTGAGAAAAATGTCTCCGTGTGTAGTGAGTGTTACTGGTAATAAGTAAAAAAGATACTTCAATGCCTTTTCTGGGGGGAGAAGTTATCCCTCTATACTGGGAATAAAATACAGCATTAGGTGAATTTTATAAGATCTTTATCGTGTCTGATGTCTTTAAATCTATGATGCTGGTTGGCTGGAGTGCAAGTCAGTCCGTTAAAGAAATGTCAAGTGTAATTTTGGAAAAGATATGTTTTAAAACAATACATGCATAAAAAATAGCATAAGGAATTTGCCTCTGGGCTGCTGTGAGGGTGACACATTAATTGTCACAGATGAAGAGGTAGACCCCCCTCAGAGCTCATGATTTCACTGTTCATGATTTATTAGTCTTGCCACTCATTAGGGGGGGACACATGTGCTATTCTCATAGCATTTAAAAGATGGTTTGTCTTATCTAAATATTTTAGCAACAAACTTGTAACTTTCTAAGATCTACCAATGCCTTCATATTACTTTTCCCAAAATGTGCTTTCATTTGGTTTTTAATTGAGCAGCAAGTACAGCTTAGTTTTTGGTTCTCTTTTTATTTTTTTTTAAGAACTGTTGCTTTATGATAAATATTCATATGATTTTTTTTCCTCTCTTTGTCAGGATGTACTGAAATGCAGACAGTTAAACCAGTGGTTCTTGTATAGTACATAATAAATCATATCTTGTCTGTTTTTTCCTTTATACTTCCTGTTCAGTTTATTCAATTCAGCTCTGTAGTGAGATCAGCTAGATGCTGCTGTTGCAGCAGAAGCAAGACGGTGATGCTGTGGCAAGTACTCCCCCTCCCCCTCGAGTGTTTAGCACAGCTGAGTTGGTTTCTCTGCCAGTATTCATCTTGGTCTGCACACTTTTTTTTTTTTGCGCACAAGCATGCTTTGCTCTTCAGCTGAGAAATTCCCCTCTTGTCCTGATGATGATGATGACCCTTACCTGTGAGTTTAACTACACGAAGAAACAGTGATGTTGTACAAGGAACGGAAATCAAGGTCTTTCACATGGCCCTTCTCTCCAAGCCTTGAAAATTACTGCCTGGAGATATTTCTCTGCCTTCTGTAGGCATTTCTGTCCAAATTCTACCATTATAGCAGAATGCATTGAATTTTAGATCTATAGGGCACTAAGAAAACCCAGCAGAAGAACATAAGCATAAAAATCTGTTACCCTGGCATGGGTTTGGTCATTGTGCTGCCTCCAAAACAAAACTTTCTGAGTTTTTCTTGTTGCAGTAAGATGTTCTTGTTTGGTAATGTGCTGAATAGGGATGTCACATGATTTTTTGCTCATAAGATCAGATGTGACTGAAATGATCATCAGCCTTAGTAGGTAAATAAAGCCATGTATGTATGTAGCACATAGAGAAGAACAAATGGCATAATCAAACTAATCTTACTCTGTATGCTATTACTTTTCTTGCCGCTACCCAGCTTGTTTGTGACTCATTCTTAAAGACTCAGCTGCTAGAACAGTTATTATAAAAATGAGAACTCTACCTTTTTCTTGTAGAAGTATGATAAGAAAATTTTCATGTGCCATAAAACACCTGTTACCTTCTGCATGTTTTTTCGAGACCATGCTCTAAAATGTCAAGGTAACCGGGCAGGAGGAGAGGATGTGAGAGAAATGAGGAGGCAAGATGAGGCGTGAACTTAAGGTGATAACTTTCTGAACTAAGAAACCCTTTGGTCTGATGTGAAGGTGTGGAGGGCCAGTGCCTTTGTCTAATATGGGCTGTAAGTGGGGACTAATTCTTCAGTTTTATTGCATCTCTTTTTCGCTGAGAGCGAGTTCACCAAGACTCGTATAACTATTTTAAAACTTTATTTTTCATTTTGGATCATAGGTGTTTTATGTACACTAAGCATGTTTTGAAAGGGCTCTCCTGTAGTTGCAGAGGCGAGAGCTGAGGAACGAGCAGAGCTGAGCCTGCCTGAGCACATTACGTTCCCACAGAGGTTTTGCATCCCTTGCTGCAGGCTTGGATCTGAACCTTTTTACCTGGAGAGCAGAAATGATATGGATGGCATCTGTTTTTGCTTTGAGACTTGGCTGCACTTTATTCAGCTTGTTTCGTAGAATCATAGAATCATTAAAGTTGGAA
>NW_009217480.1:0-7554 GCF_000690835.1 Fulmarus glacialis
CCATCCAGCCAGTTTTTTACCCAGTAAAGCCATCCAGAGGTACTCACCCATCCTTATTTGTTCTCTGTGCTTTTCTGTATTTTCTGAGTGGCAGTATATGAAATGGCTCATGTGAATAAAGTGCAAGCACTCAACTGAAATAGCCTCCAAGTCTAGTTAGTGTCACTCGTGATATGCGGCAGTGAGTTTGGCAGAAACTCAGATCATTAACAAAATTTAACCCTCTACTACAGAATGCCTTTGGGCACTCTGGCTCTCGGCAGTCATCACCATCCAATGCTGGCTGGCTGCCTGTCAATAATTAAAATGCAATCTAAGAAATAATGGGAAATTACTACTTCTGGATGCTTTCCTGATAGCTAAGCACCAGTTGCCTTATTCTGAGCTGTAGGAGCTTTCAGGCAGCTGTTACCCTTGAGCGTGAGGTTTGGAAAAAGAACTGCAGACAGAGAGAGGAGCCACAACTCCTGCTCACAAGACAGTCCTATTCTGGTGGACAGGTTTTCCTTTCTACCTGATGGTCTTCAGAGCTTTCCCTGAGATTTGGTAACTTTGTGACCCATTTCACTGGCTAAGTGGTTGCTCAGGACCAAGTGTACCCCGATCTTTCTGCGCCATTGCTCCAAGGAGCAGGGTTTGATTGGCGCACTCAAGTAACCGAAGATAACAAACTCAATAGCTACAACTCAAATGTAGCCTGAGCTATGGGCTATAGGAGAGCTGGTGTTGAATACAGCATAACGTTGACTAAGGGGATTTATACTGAGCCTCCGGAGAAATGGGAAGGAAGTTTTGCTGACTCCCAGGAGAGGGAGGGAGTCCCTCTTTGTCCCACCTAGATGTGATTGAGAGTGATTTCCCTCCAGGGAGGAGGGATAGGGTACAGGCTGAGGAGTTGGCAGGGGGGGGAATCTCAGCAGCAGCCAAGCATGCAGAAGGGGTTGAGTTTAGTCTTCATTAATGTGCAGACTTCCTTGGAGTAAGGACCAGGGAAAGCCCTTGCTTAAAGCATCCTTCTATTATGTTAAATGACACCTCTTCCTTTTCATCTGTATTTACACTGCTCTAATGTCAGGCTGTCATGGAGACAAACTGTGCGCATTTGGTGCTTAACTTTTCGTCATAAATCCTGCTGTACAGCCCTTATTATTATCTGCGCTTGAATTCTATCCAGCCCATCAGTGTGTCCCAGTTATGACCTGCCCAGGGAGACCAGAAAATTCAAGGCACAGAGGCTCAGGCAGAATGGAGGCAATGCCTTCTCATCCCACGGCTCCCTGCCGCAACACCCATACTCTCACTCCTACCCCTTCCTACTGCTCCTTATGCACTTGGTCCTTCCACTGAATCTGGGTTTTGTGCCAGGTTTTTCTTCTCTAAATTGCCTCTCGTTTCATTTTTCTCTGTCTCATTTTCCGATCTCCCCAATTTGCTGTCTCAAAAGTTTTGTACAGGGTTGTAAAACGTCACTGTTCTCTGGGAGAGGTGCACAGCTGTGTGTGCCTCCCTCCCTGGGAGGACACAGCACTTACCTGCCTCTCTTGTGAATCTCTGGCACCCAAATTTGGTGCCGTCAGGCACCATAAATGCTTTGCTAAATTTTGGGAAGGAGGAACGCCGACGTAACTTGTTTGGGCTGTTCCTACTGTAGGACCCTTTGTCCTGCTGCTGCCGCAGTTCCACTTTCCAGCGTGGTTTCATTAGGTCTAAGCACTTTAAAATTCTGTATTAAACTCCTAGTACAGACTCACTCAACAGATGATTAAGGAACTAAAAGGAAACTGCTGCAACAAGCATTTTTTTCCACTAAAGCCTCTATATAGAAAAAATTGGTAAGATGTCAAGTTTCTCTCTAACAATTTCTCTCTAACAATTAATGTTTGGAAAAGTTATGCCAACTTCATGTGACAGTCTTACAGTTGGACTTGTTAAGTAGCCTCAATGACAGGAATGTTACCTGTCAATTCTGCAGGAGCTGCTACCTACATTGAACAGATGATAGCTGCATCATGTGCCTAGTAGCTGAAAAAACTGGTACAGGCTGCCTACGCCAGCTCAATAGGCCAGACAGGCTCAACTGTAATGTCAACCTGTCACCATAATGTAGCCTTTCTCCTTACGACTATTTTTTCAATGAGTTGTCTCAATGTGGAGGGCACCATGACAGCCCAGGGCAATACATTTCGCAAGTTAAGTATTCATCAAATTCATTCAGCCTTCAGGTTCACATTTTCTACCTCTGAGTTTCTCGCTGTCCCGTGTTGTTGAATTATGGAGAGGAACCCACAATCATTTCATGAACTGGGCAGGCTGCTGCTGATCTCATTCTGTAGGCTGGAGAAGCCCCAGAGGTGTCTCAAGGTTACCCAGGGGAATAATGGCACTTGGATCTCTGCTGATATTAGAGGACCATCACAGATGTTGCTCCTAAACCTTAACCTCTTCAAATAATAAACTACTTTCTTTCTGCTGTATTGGCTATTTCTTCCAGCCTCTGGTTCTTTACCTCAGGGCAATAATTCCTCATAAAACTTCCTGTTGAAATTGCATTTGTTCCTGTACTTTGCATTTCATTCCTTGTCTATCAAGCTATCTTTTGCCTACCTGACTTGTTTGACTTGTGCTTTACATCTATAACTGCTTTGCAATTAATCTGCACTGCAACAATTTTCCATCCCTGTTGCTTTGTTCTTTTTATTGGTTTCACCTTTCAATCTCCGCACCTGATCTGTTATTATTTGCCTGTAAAAATGCCTGTCCGATTGTTGATGTGAAAATATAACAGCCGTAATTTTCCAGGGAGCTGAGAACACAACTCCCCATTCTGCCATGATTTAGTGAGCCTGAAAAGAATCTAAGAGTGCATCTACATCGCACCATGATGAACAGAGCACAAATGCCAGAGCAAACTATGACGAGCCGGGCTCCAGAACAGCACAGCCCTACCGCTGAGTACATCAGTTTTGCTAAGAGGCAGAGATTATCAGCTTGGGTTTATCACTGGGCTAAGAGCAATAAATTGCACTTAGGGTCTGAGTTAGCATCTCTGCGTGACTCAATAGCCCACATGATATGTGTCTACATCAGATAACTCCACATTAACCTGCTGATGTTTGCACTGAAATCAGCTACAAGGTGTAGACATGACTAAAGGCGCGATAGATCAAGCGATGGTCTTCTAGTGTCCCTTTGCACTAGGGAGGGGTGCAAGGGGGTTAAGGAGACATGGCCATTTTTGACAGCTCAGGCAAAAATGAAAGCACAGGAACTATCAGTCCTCTCCTAGATACCCATTTCCCTGGCCCACTGATTGTCATTTACCAGTGTAAGCGAAGGGGGCTGCTGCCACACAAACCTGCTGTGTAGAGATGTCCCAAATGTGGCATTCAGCTCCCAGCCCTGGGGAGGTCAGGCTGCCTGGGCGTGATGCTTTCCTTGCGTTGGTGAAAATCTTGATAGATGCTTCACGTGGCAGAATGTCCACCAGCAGCTTGGCTACTGAAGCCAGCTAACTGGTAAGCAAGTTTGCAGACAATACAAACCTGGGAGGAGTGGTTGATGCACCAGAGGGTTGTGCTGCCATCCAGAGGGACCTTGACAGACAGGAGAAATGGGCCGACAGGAACTTCATGCAGCTCAACAAAGGCAAGCTCAAAGTCCTGCACCTGGGGAGGAACATCCCCATGCACCAGTACATGCTGGGGGCCGACTGACTGGAAAGCAGCTTGGCAGAAAAGGTCCTGGGGGTCCTGGTGGACACCAAGTTGAACATAAGCCAGTTCAATGGCAATATGCCCTTGTAGCTAAGAAGGAAATGGTATCCTGGGCTACATTATGAGGAGCATTGCCAGCAGGGGATGGCACAATCCTAAATATGGGTAATACTGGTCTGAAATGTGCTTGAATAGGGTAGAAACATGTTGGCTCACTCAGCGGTCACCCAAATAGCTTTCCTCCACTACAACTCTTAAGTACGCTCCCCTGCAAAAATACCTGCCCCCCTATGTGCCCGCTCTCAAAGCCTAATGCAGAGCGAGTCAGGTACTGCCTATAGCAGACCTTTGCAGAAGCAAGGCTTCCCAGGACTGGCAGGAAAAGATGTATTTTTGCAAAGAACGTGTATTTGCAATTCCTGTCACTGCGAACAAGCCAAAGGTCAGTTCTCACCTCGCCAGCATAACACAGTCTCTGTCCCCAGGATATGACCCAGATAGCTTTCTCCCCTTTAGAATGCAGTAGCTGCACCATAGCTGCCCTTCAGTCATGCATTTCTTAGGTTCATAGATTTGTAATGCCAGAGGGGAACATTATGATCAGTGAGTATGACAGCACCATAACACAGGACATAACATTTCACCTAGCAAATCCTGTGTAAGTTCTGCTTGAACTGAGTAAAGCTTACCAAGAGAAATCCAGCAGTGCTGGAGAATCCACAAAATCATTAGATGTAGTATTACCAGGGCTGTTACCCCATAAAAAGTTACTTCGTGTTGTTACCCTGAATATGTTCAACTTGAAGTTCCAGGCACGGGATCTCACTATGTTTTTGCCTGCTCATTTCACCAGTCCTCTGCCTTCAGTAATTTTTTCCCTATACAGGTGCTTACAGTCTGTGAGGAAGATGCATCTTTATTTCTGAGTAACCTTCCTCTTGTAAGTAAGCTTTTTTCCTAAACTCAGATAATTTTCAAAAAATATTTGCAGTTATTCTAATAGTAATTACTGCACTGCGCCTTTATTCAGACCCCAGGATCATCTCTGACCAATGGGCATACTATTGCAGCAAACAGCGGTAATACGACTTTCTTCCTTCTGCTCCATTTTCCCCTGGTTATACATCCGAGGCTCCCATTAGCTCTCTTAGCCACACGATTATATTGGACAACCGTCGTACGCTGTTTATCGACCACGACCTCCCACCTCCTCCCCGAGTCAATGCCTTCCAGGAGGCAGCCCCACCTCCTGTAAGAGCTACGCACATCTCCACTTCCCAGAAGCATATGCTGGCATTTGGTTACATTAAAAGCACTTGTTATTTAAATCATTCCAGCTTACAAAACGATGGATAACTTCCCTTCCCTTACCATTATTCACCACTGCCAGCTATTGCCCCAAACTGCAAACCTTGCTAGTAATGAGCTGATCTTTTCCTTTAGATCATTAATAAATGCATTACACTAAGCTACACCCTATGTATAACTACTCACCAAGATCTCATGGTAAGTCAGCTTTTTAAGACATTCTGCATGGTTTAATATGCCATTTATTGTGAGGCTTAATAAACGGTTTAATGGTCATTTAATACCATTGGGCTTATGTCTGAAGACTCACATAGCACAATTGCTGTAACCCTCTTCCCAAAGCTATTGGTCCCAATTCATGTCATGTCCCAGGGCAGATACACCAAGGATTACTTTGGTCCACAGGTATTTCAAGAGATACATATCCCTCTCTTCCAGGACACTATAAACATCAATACAATTTTAATCTAAAGCCAAAGAGAGCAACAGTACACAGCTACGTGTGTGTGCCTATACACACCTCCATACACATCTATAAACACGCGGGGCATATGCATTTGCTATATGTGTGGGTATGCAATCCTCACCCGTGTCTCTGTGCAGATGTATTACACCAACATATCACGCGCAGAGCGGCACTCTGATTAGGGCTTGCGGTGATAGACAGCCAAAACCCGTCACTTGGACTGTGAACAGCTCACAATACTTCAGCAGTTGTATACATGATATCCTACATTACTAGAGGAATGGTCTGTACTGGGACAGGTGTAACTGAGGAGCCTTTAGCAATCTGTACTTTAAATATGCAATCAAATCTCCAGCCCTGTCTTGTATGACTATACTGACAATTTGTCAATATTTTTTATAATACCCCATATTTTCAGGGTGCATCAGGGTCATGATTCATATCAAGGACACGTTCATACACAGTTTCTAAAAGGTCGCTCACGTTATAGATGTGGCTGTTCAGTGCTATGACTTCCAATAACCCTTATTTGGCTTTTGCAATTTCTTTCTGAAGTTTGAAAGCCCAAATCAGCCCTTGGCAAGATACAACTCCATTGACTCAGATCTGCATCTGAGCCTCAACTTTATATTCTGTGGTAACATCCTTCTTGGCAGGGTCAGGTGAAAATTTCAAAAGCCCATTGATGGCTCGACAGCATGAGGCCCCATGAGTTACAAGTTGAAATTTTGTGGACTTTAACAGGGTTCTCCTCCTAAATAATTTTGATGCTTTGGAATATCTGCTCTTTCCAGCTGCCTTTTGTTTAACAGCAGGATCCCCTCTTCCTGCAGAGGTTCTGTTTTGGTTGCTGCTGTTACGGTGCTAGTGAATATGGTGGGGGGGAATAAATGGCTGATCTGTTTATTTTGATGACTCCACTCGATGCATCTGGATAGAAAGATACAGAGAATTATTGTGTGATTATGTATTCTTTGGCATTAATCTCAGTAGCTGAAATGAAATGTTGGGCTATTATGAAGTGTGAATGAGCTTCTAATGTGATAAGGAAGGTTAAGATTTGAGCAGTGGCTTGGTTTTCTCATCGTTCATCTTCAGCGTGCCAGATGGTGTGTCACTGGGCTTTTATTGGTTCTTCATCAATTTTATTAGCCATATGATTTGATTGATCTTACTTTGCCTGAGAAAAAATCAATTCAAAAAATATAACTTACAAGAGCAGCTCCCTACCTTAAAGAAATAGAAGGGCCTAACAAGCATAAAAAAACTGTCAAAGATCAGAGTGCTTAGAGGGCTTCCAAAACACATACGAACATGAACAGGCATGTCGTCAGGCGATGAGGCCACCAGGAAAGGGAGGAAGAAGGACATATTTCATCAGATTGGAGGATACTGATCGCTCCTGGAGACGCAGCTGAGAACAGGCGTCGAGGTACAATAATCCTGCAGAAACAGCAGTGCAGCACGTGCGCCGCTGTGCACACTCCTTTGCTCAGGGGTTCACCTCAATAGCATTTCTAGAAGGGCTCTCTTTCAGATGAGGAAGTATGAGGTGCCTGGAGAAGGCAATTTTCAAGGTCCTTGCCATCCCTAGGGACAGATATCACGGTTGCAGTCTGCAGCTAGGACAATAGCTTCGACATCCAGCACCGTCACCTCTGGGCACTACACCTTGCCAGTGTCTACACGGAGATGTCCACATGTGAGCTCCCATTATATCTCATAAAGAGCCAGCCCATACAGTTAGTGAAATCTAGAAAGTATTCATCTCATCCTACATTTATGCAGAGCTGAACAGCTCTCTGCATCCTGCTGGCTCCATCAACTAGATCTTCATGGATTAAAATGGGAGTTCAGGCACCTGATTCACACACAGCCTCCTTGATCTGAGAGTTTAACTATCCCTGAATTTGGGACAAACTGAATCCCACCAGCAGTTTCTGAAATCAGGACTAGAATGCATCTCTTTTTATGAAAAGAAATCCTTTTTCCTTTCCATACTGGAGTATAGTTGAGGCAAATTTTTATAACTTAGACATACTAAATAAGAATCATAGAATCATAGAA